>NW_027671587.1:0-123000 GCF_964165515.1 Mesoplodon bidens | reverse complement strand
TGCGTGCTGTCGCTGGTGTGGCTCCACGGCCCTTCCTCTAGGCTTTCAAGCCCTTGTACATATTCAGGTGTTTCACCTGGGAAGGGTGGGAAGAGTTCAGCAGCAGCTGGCCTGGGGCTCAGCTCACGTTTCCTCACAGAGGCCTCGGCACGGTCCCCCAGCTTTGCAATAAGGAAGCTCCTTGCGTGGGCGGTCGGGGCTGCTGGCTGTATGGGAGATGATTCCCCACCTCTGACCAATTTCAGAATTGTTTACCACTGGAGCAAGTGCCTTGGTAGTGTTTTCCTCTGTATAAATGTTAGGTTCAGTTTTTTTTTCTTTTTTGGTTCAAGTTAGATTTTATTCCTCTTTTATGTATTTATGGATATAAGCATGGAAATAATTCATTCTTATAAATACATCAGTGTGAATGGAAGAACTGTTTTTTCTGTCTTATTTTTACATTTTATATTTAAAAATTTTGAAATTTAATTTATTTTTTTATACAGTAGGTTATTATTAGTTATCTATTTTATGCATATACATGTATACAGGTCAATCCCAATCTCCCAACTCATCCCACCACCACCACCCCATGGCTTCCCCCACTTTGTGTCCATGTCCATACGTTTGTTCTCTACCTCTGTGTCTCTATTTCTGCCCTGCAAACCAGTTCATCTGTACCATTTTTCTAGGTTCCATATATAGGCATTAATATACAATATTTGTTTTTCTCTTTCTGACTTACTTCACTCTGTATGACAGTCTCTAGATCCATCAACTTCTCTACAAATGACCCAGTTTCATTCCTTTTTTTGGCTGAGTAATATTCCATTTTATATATGTACCACATCTTTATCCATTCGTCTGTCTGTGGGCATTTAGGTTGCTTCCTTTACCTGCCTATTGTAAATAGTGCTGCAATGAACATTGTGGTGAATGTGTCTTTGTGATTTATGGTTTTCTCTGGGTATATGCCCAGAAGTGGGATTGCTGGATCCTATGGTAATTCTCTTTTTAGTTTTTTAAAGGAACCTCCATACTGTTCTCCATAGTGACTGTATCAATTTACATTCCCACCAATAGCGGAAGAGGGTTCCTTTTGTCCACACCCTCCCCAGAATTTGTTGTTTGTAGATTATCTGATGATGCCGATTCTCACAGGTGTGAGGTCTTACCTCATTGTAGTTTTGATTTGCATTTCTCTAATAATTAGTGATGTTGAGCAGCTTTTCATGTGCGTCTTGGCCATCTCTGTGTCTTCTTTGAAGAAACGTCTCTTTAGATCTTCTGCCCATTTTTGTATTGGGTTGTTTGTTTTATTAATATTAAGCTGCATGAGCTGTTTATATATATTGGAGATTAAACCTTTGTCCATTGATTCGTTTGTGAACGTTTTCGCCCATTCTGAGGGTGGCCTTTTTCCATTCCCGTTTTTTTAACAAAGAAAGAAAGGAAGCAAAAGAAGCAGAACACTAATGTGCGTGAAATATGCCTCTTGAAACTGTCGTTTTGAAATATGGACGTCTTTTGAATGTTTTGGTCGATATATGACCCCAGGATTTGTTTTCAGGGCAGGTGTCTTTTACAGGCCTGTAATGATTTGGAATATCCACTGACCATTAGCGCTGGGATTAAAGCTGCTGTTGTGTGAAACGGCCACAAGGTGGCAGCAGTTCTCCCTTACCAAATCTGGTTACTAGTGCAGCAGAGCCTCAATGGAAGTCGCGTTCTAGATTGGAATGTAGAACGGAATGTGCCAGGAGAAAGCCCCTCAAGTTTGTCTCACTTCTTCTTGTTCGTGTTTTTAATTTAATTTTTTATTTTTTATTACAGCAAGTTTGAGTACAACATTTAGCTTGTTGTAGGTGTGCAAGAGGTGGTTCTTTTACACATATACATATGTCTGTTCTTCCTGGGATCCTTTTCCCATGTACGTTATGACAGAATGTTGAGTAGTCTTCTCTTGGTACTCCGTAGGTCTTTGGTGATTCTATACGTCTACTGTGTTTGTATATGTCTGTTAACCCCAATATCGTAATGAATTCAATCCTCACACCTTTCCTTTGGTGAACCATAAGTTTGTTTAATGAATCTGTGATTGCCCTTCTCCGTGGAAATATCTGCCCTGGTATCAATTTATAGGTAACACCTATAAGTGATATGATATGATATGTGTCTTTCACTTTCTGACTTACTCCAAGTCACGTGATTACCTCGAGACTCATCTACGGTGCTGCAAATGGCATTGTGTCCTTTTTTTCCTTGGCGAATATTCTGTCTTAGCGAGGTCCATTTTCTGCAATGTGATTCCCCGAGGGCTGAGGATTAGCTGACCTGGGCAGCCTGACCCTGCCGGCAAGCCCTCCCCAGGTGTGCCTGGGTTGAGGTCAATATAAACAGCACTCCAGGCAGCAATAGCCCCTGCAGCTGTGCCTGACTGCATATTCTCTGCCCCGTCAGCAGTCTCGGGGCTGTGCTGGTGGGAGGGTGTGAGGGTCCACGGCTTTGTGGGGGGCCCGGTGTGAGTGGGGCTCTGCTGGACTTTCGGCAGGAGTTGCCAGGCTGCCACCTGTAAAGAAGAGGATGTGTCACCCATAACTTCCACTGGAATATCTCTCCGGGCTGAGGTGAGGAAGGAAAAAAAGGAGTGGGGGCCGGGACAGGAGGGGTATCTCAGGCAGGGCAATGGAAAGCTTCCAGAAGAGCGCCCGTGGCCAGGACCATCCTGGCTGACCTGCAGGCACCAAGTTGGCCTGCGTGCTGTCGCTGGTGTGGCTCCACGGCCCTTCCTCTAGGCTTTCAAGCCCTTGTACATATTCAGGTGTTTCACCTGGGAAGGGTGGGAAGAGTTCAGCAGCAGCTGGCCTGGGGCTCAGCTCACGTTTACTCACAGAGGCCTCGGCACGGTCCCCCAGCTTTGCAATAAGGACGCTCCTTGCGTGGGCGGGCGGGGCTGCTGGCTGTATGGGAGATGATTCCCCACCTCTGACCAATTTCAGAATTGTTTACCACTGGAGCAAGTGCCTTGGTAGTGTTTTCCTCTGTATAAATGTTAGGTTCAGTTTTTTTTCTTTTTTGGTTCAAGTTAGATTTTATTCCTCTTTTATGTATTTATGGATATAAGCATGGAAATAATTCATTCTTATAAATACATCAGTGTGAATGGAAGAACTTTTTTTCTGTTTTATTTTTAAAAATTTTGAAATTTAATTTAATTTATTTTTTTATACAGTAGGTTATTATTAGTTATCTATTTTATGCATATACATGTATACAGGTCAATCCCAATCTCCCAACTCATCCCACCACCACCACCCCATGGCTTCCCCCACTTTGTGTCCATGTCCATACGTTTGTTCTCTACCTCTGTGTCTCTATTTCTGCCCTGCAAACCAGTTCATCTGTACCATTTTTCTAGGTTCCATATATAGGCATTAATATACAATATTTGTTTTTCTCTTTCTGACTTACTTCACTCTGTATGACAGTCTCTAGATCCATCAACTTCTCTACAAATGACCCAGTTTCATTCCTTTTTTTGGCTGAGTAATATTCCATTTTATATATGTACCACATCTTTATCCATTCGTCTGTCTGTGGGCATTTAGGTTGCTTCCTTTACCTGGCTATTGTAAATAGTGCTGCAATGAACATTGTGGTGAATGTGTCTTTGTGATTTATGGTTTTCTCTGGGTATATGCCCAGAAGTGGGATTGCTGGATCCTATGGTAATTCTCTTTTTAGTTTTTTAAAGGAACCTCCATACTGTTCTCCATAGTGACTGTATCAATTTACATTCCCACCAATAGCGGAAGAGGGTTCCTTTTGTCCACACCCTCCCCAGAATTTGTTGTTTGTAGATTATCTGATGATGCCGATTCTCACAGGTGTGAGGTCTTACCTCATTGTAGTTTTGATTTGCATTTCTCTAATAATTAGTGATGTTGAGCAGCTTTTCATGTGCGTCTTGGCCATCTCTGTGTCTTCTTTGAAGAAACGTCTCTTTAGATCTTCTGCCCATTTTTGTATTGGGTTGTTTGTTTTATTAATATTAAGCTGCATGAGCTGTTTATATATATTGGAGATTAAACCTTTGTCCATTGATTCGTTTGTGAACGTTTTCGCCCATTCTGAGGGTGGCCTTTTTCCATTCCCGTTTTTTTAACAAAGAAAGAAAGGAAGCAAAAGAAGCAGAACACTAATGTGCGTGAAATATGCCTCTTGAAACTGTCGTTTTGAAATATGGACGTCTTTTGAATGTTTTGGTCGATATATGACCCCAGGATTTGTTTTCAGGGCAGGTGTCTTTTACAGGCCTGTAATGATTTGGAATATCCACTGACCATTAGCGCTGGGATTAAAGCTGCTGTTGTGTGAAACGGCCACAAGGTGGCAGCAGTTCTCCCTTACCAAATCTGGTTACTAGTGCAGCAGAGCCTCAATGGAAGTCGCGTTCTAGATTGGAATGTAGAACGGAATGTGCCAGGAGAAAGCCCCTCAAGTTTGTCTCACTTCTTCTTGTTCGTGTTTTTAATTTAATTTTTTATTTTTTATTACAGCAAGTTTGAGTACAACATTTAGCTTGTTGTAGGTGTGCAAGAGGTGGTTCTTTTACACATATACATATGTCTGTTCTTCCTGGGATCCTTTTCCCATGTACGTTATGACAGAATGTTGAGTAGTCTTCTCTTGGTACTCCGTAGGTCTTTGGTGATTCTATACGTCTACTGTGTTTGTATATGTCTGTTAACCCCAATATCGTAATGAATTCAATCCTCACACCTTTCCTTTGGTGAACCATAAGTTTGTTTAATGAATCTGTGATTGCCCTTCTCCGTGGAAATATCTGCCCTGGTATCAATTTATAGGTAACACCTATAAGTGATATGATATGATATGTGTCTTTCACTTTCTGACTTACTCCAAGTCACGTGATTACCTCGAGACTCATCTACGGTGCTGCAAATGGCATTGTGTCCTTTTTTTCCTTGGCGAATATTCTGTCTTAGCGAGGTCCATTTTCTGCAATGTGATTCCCCGAGGGTTGAGGATTAGCTGACCTGGGCAGCCTGACCCTGCCGGCAAGCCCTCCCCAGGTGTGCCTGGGTTGAGGTCAATATAAACAGCACTCCAGGCAGCAATAGCCCCTGCAGCTGTGCCTGACTGCATATTCTCTGCCCCGTCAGCAGTCTCGGGGCTGTGCTGGTGGGAGGGTGTGAGGGTCCACGGCTTTGTGGGGGGCCCGGTGTGAGTGGGGCTCTGCTGGACTTTCGGCAGGAGTTGCCAGGCTGCCACCTGTAAAGAAGAGGATGTGTCACCCATAACTTCCACTGGAATATCTCTCCGGGCTGAGGTGAGGAAGGAAAAAAAGGAGTGGGGGCCGGGACAGGAGGGGTATCTCAGGCAGGGCAATGGAAAGCTTCCAGAAGAGCGCCCGTGGCCAGGACCATCCTGGCTGACCTGCAGGCACCAAGTTGGCCTGCGTGCTGTCGCTGGTGTGGCTCCACGGCCCTTCCTCTAGGCTTTCAAGCCCTTGTACATATTCAGGTGTTTCACCTGGGAAGGGTGGGAAGAGTTCAGCAGCAGCTGGCCTGGGGCTCAGCTCACGTTTACTCACAGAGGCCTCGGCACGGTCCCCCAGCTTTGCAATAAGGACGCTCCTTGCGTGGGCGGGCGGGGCTGCTGGCTGTATGGGAGATGATTCCCCACCTCTGACCAATTTCAGAATTGTTTACCACTGGAGCAAGTGCCTTGGTAGTGTTTTCCTCTGTATAAATGTTAGGTTCAGTTTTTTTTCTTTTTTGGTTCAAGTTAGATTTTATTCCTCTTTTATGTATTTATGGATATAAGCATGGAAATAATTCATTCTTATAAATACATCAGTGTGAATGGAAGAACTTTTTTTCTGTTTTATTTTTAAAAATTTTGAAATTTAATTTAATTTATTTTTTTATACAGTAGGTTATTATTAGTTATCTATTTTATGCATATACATGTATACAGGTCAATCCCAATCTCCCAACTCATCCCACCACCACCACCCCATGGCTTCCCCCACTTTGTGTCCATGTCCATACGTTTCTTCTCTACCTCTGTGTCTCTATTTCTGCCCTGCAAACCAGTTCATCTGTACCATTTTTCTAGGTTCCATATATAGGCATTAATATACAATATTTGTTTTTCTCTTTCTGACTTACTTCACTCTGTATGACAGTCTCTAGATCCATCAACTTCTCTACAAATGACCCAGTTTCATTCCTTTTTTTGGCTGAGTAATATTCCATTTTATATATGTACCACATCTTTATCCATTCGTCTGTCTGTGGGCATTTAGGTTGCTTCCTTTACCTGGCTATTGTAAATAGTGCTGCAATGAACATTGTGGTGAATGTGTCTTTGTGATTTATGGTTTTCTCTGGGTATATGCCCAGAAGTGGGATTGCTGGATCCTATGGTAATTCTCTTTTTAGTTTTTTAAAGGAACCTCCATACTGTTCTCCATAGTGACTGTATCAATTTACATTCCCACCAATAGCGGAAGAGGGTTCCTTTTGTCCACACCCTCCCCAGAATTTGTTGTTTGTAGATTATCTGATGATGCCGATTCTCACAGGTGTGAGGTCTTACCTCATTGTAGTTTTGATTTGCATTTCTCTAATAATTAGTGATGTTGAGCAGCTTTTCATGTGCGTCTTGGCCATCTCTGTGTCTTCTTTGAAGAAACGTCTCTTTAGATCTTCTGCCCATTTTTGTATTGGGTTGTTTGTTTTATTAATATTAAGCTGCATGAGCTGTTTATATATATTGGAGATTAAACCTTTGTCCATTGATTCGTTTGTGAACGTTTTCGCCCATTCTGAGGGTTGCCTTTTTCCATTCCCGTTTTTTTAACAAAGAAAGAAAGCAAGCAAAAGAAGCAGAACACTAATGTGCGTGAAATATGCCTCTTGAAACTGTCGTTTTGAAATATGGACGTCTTTTGAATGTTTTGGTCGATATATGACCCCAGGATTTGTTTTCAGGGCAGGTGTCATTTACAGGCCTGTAATGATTTGGAATATCCACTGACCATTAGCGCTGGGATTAAAGCTGCTGTTGTGTGAAACGGCCACAAGGTGGCAGCAGTTCTCCCTTACCAAATCTGGTTACTAGGGCAGCAGAGCCTCAATGGAAGTCGCGTTCTAGATTGGAATGTAGAACGGAATGTGACAGGAGAAAGCCCCTCAAGTTTGTCTCACTTCTTCTTGTTCGTGTTTTTAATTTAATTTTTTATTTTTTATTACAGCAAGTTTGAGTACAACATTTAGCTTGTTGTAGGTGTGCAAGAGGTGGTTCTTTTACACATATACATATGTCTGTTCTTCCTGGGATCCTTTTCCCATGTACGTTATGACAGAATGTTGAGTAGTCTTCTCTTGGTACTCCGTAGGTCTTTGGTGATTCTATACGTCTACTGTGTTTGTATATGTCTGTTAACCCCAATATCGTAATGAATTCAATCCTCACACCTTTCCTTTGGTGAACCATAAGTTTGTTTAATGAATCTGTGATTGCCCTTCTCCGTGGAAATATCTGCCCTGGTATCAATTTATAGGTAACACCTATAAGTGATATGATATGATATGTGTCTTTCACTTTCTGACTTACTCCAAGTCACGTGATTACCTCGAGACTCATCTACGGTGCTGCAAATGGCATTGTGTCCTTTTTTTCCTTGGCGAATATTCTGTCTTAGCGAGGTCCATTTTCTGCAATGTGATTCCCCGAGGGCTGAGGATTAGCTGACCTGGGCAGCCTGACCCTGCCGGCAAGCCCTCCCCAGGTGTGCCTGGGTTGAGGTCAATATAAACAGCACTCCAGGCAGCAATAGCCCCTGCAGCTGTGCCTGACTGCATATTCTCTGCCCCGTCAGCAGTCTCGGGGCTGTGCTGGTGGGAGGGTGTGAGGGTCCACGGCTTTGTGGGGGGCCCGGTGTGAGTGGGGCTCTGCTGGACTTTCGGCAGGAGTTGCCAGGCTGCCACCTGTAAAGAAGAGGATGTGTCACCCATAACTTCCACTGGAATATCTCTCCGGGCTGAGGTGAGGAAGGAAAAAAAGGAGTGGGGGCCGGGACAGGAGGGGTATCTCAGGCAGGGCAATGGAAAGCTTCCAGAAGAGCGCCCGTGGCCAGGACCATCCTGGCTGACCTTCAGGCACCAAGTTGGCCTGCGTGCTGTCACTGGTGTGGCTCCACGGCCCTTCCTCTAGGCTTTCAAGCCCTTGTACATATTCAGGTGTTTCACCTGGGAAGGGTGGGAAGAGTTCAGCAGCAGCTGGCCTGGGGCTCAGCTCACGTTTCCTCACAGAGGCCTCGGCACGGTCCCCCAGCTTTGCAATAAGGATGCTCCTTGCGTGGGCGGGCGGGGCTGCTGGCTGTATGGGAGATGATTCCCCACCTCTGACCAATTTCAGAATTGTTTACCACTGGAGCAAGTGCCTTGGTAGTGTTTTCCTCTGTATAAATGTTAGGTTCAGTTTTTTTTTCTTTTTTGGTTCAAGTTAGATTTTATTCCTCTTTTATGTATTTATGGATATAAGCATGGAAATAATTCATTCTTATAAATACATCAGTGTGAATGGAAGAACTTTTTTTCTGTCTTATTTTTACATTTTATATTTAAAAATTTTGAAATTTAATTTATTTTTTTATACAGTAGGTTATTATTAGTTATCTATTTTATGCATATACATGTATACAGGTCAATCCCAATCTCCCAACTCATCCCACCACCACCACCCCATGGCTTCCCCCACTTTGTGTCCATGTCCATACGTTTCTTCTCTACCTCTGTGTCTCTATTTCTGCCCTGCAAACCAGTTCATCTGTACCATTTTTCTAGGTTCCATATATAGGCATTAATATACAATATTTGTTTTTCTCTTTCTGACTTACTTCACTCTGTATGACAGTCTCTAGATCCATCAACTTCTCTACAAATGACCCAGTTTCATTCCTTTTTTTGGCTGAGTAATATTCCATTTTATATATGTACCACATCTTTATCCATTCGTCTGTCTGTGGGCATTTAGGTTGCTTCCTTTACCTGGCTATTGTAAATAGTGCTGCAATGAACATTGTGGTGAATGTGTCTTTGTGATTTATGGTTTTCTCTGGGTATATGCCCAGAAGTGGGATTGCTGGATCCTATGGTAATTCTCTTTTTAGTTTTTTAAAGGAACCTCCATACTGTTCTCCATAGTGACTGTATCAATTTACATTCCCACCAATAGCGGAAGAGGGTTCCTTTTGTCCACACCCTCCCCAGAATTTGTTGTTTGTAGATTATCTGATGATGCCGATTCTCACAGGTGTGAGGTCTTACCTCATTGTAGTTTTGATTTGCATTTCTCTAATAATTAGTGATGTTGAGCAGCTTTTCATGTGCGTCTTGGCCATCTCTGTGTCTTCTTTGAAGAAACGTCTCTTTAGATCTTCTGCCCATTTTTGTATTGGGTTGTTTGTTTTATTAATATTAAGCTGCATGAGCTGTTTATATATATTGGAGATTAAACCTTTGTCCATTGATTCGTTTGTGAACGTTTTCGCCCATTCTGAGGGTTGCCTTTTTCCATTCCCGTTTTTTTAACAAAGAAAGAAAGGAAGCAAAAGAAGCAGAACACTAATGTGCGTGAAATATGCCTCTTGAAACTGTCGTTTTGAAATATGGACGTCTTTTGAATGTTTTGGTCGATATATGACCCCAGGATTTGTTTTCAGGGCAGGTGTCATTTACAGGCCTGTAATGATTTGGAATATCCACTGACCATTAGCGCTGGGATTAAAGCTGCTGTTGTGTGAAACGGCCACAAGGTGGCAGCAGTTCTCCCTTACCAAATCTGGTTACTAGGGCAGCAGAGCCTCAATGGAAGTCGCGTTCTAGATTGGAATGTAGAACGGAATGTGACAGGAGAAAGCCCCTCAAGTTTGTCTCACTTCTTCTTGTTCGTGTTTTTAATTTAATTTTTTATTTTTTATTACAGCAAGTTTGAGTACAACATTTAGCTTGTTGTAGGTGTGCAAGAGGTGGTTCTTTTACACATATACATATGTCTGTTCTTCCTGGGATCCTTTTCCCATGTACGTTATGACAGAATGTTGAGTAGTCTTCTCTTGGTACTCCGTAGGTCTTTGGTGATTCTATACGTCTACTGTGTTTGTATATGTCTGTTAACCCCAATATCGTAATGAATTCAATCCTCACACCTTTCCTTTGGTGAACCATAAGTTTGTTTAATGAATCTGTGATTGCCCTTCTCCGTGGAAATATCTGCCCTGGTATCAATTTATAGGTAACACCTATAAGTGATATGATATGATATGTGTCTTTCACTTTCTGACTTACTCCAAGTCACGTGATTACCTCGAGACTCATCTACGGTGCTGCAAATGGCATTGTGTCCTTTTTTTCCTTGGCGAATATTCTGTCTTAGCGAGGTCCATTTTCTGCAATGTGATTCCCCGAGGGCTGAGGATTAGCTGACCTGGGCAGCCTGACCCTGCCGGCAAGCCCTCCCCAGGTGTGCCTGGGTTGAGGTCAATATAAACAGCACTCCAGGCAGCAATAGCCCCTGCAGCTGTGCCTGACTGCATATTCTCTGCCCCGTCAGCAGTCTCGGGGCTGTGCTGGTGGGAGGGTGTGAGGGTCCACGGCTTTGTGGGGGGCCCGGTGTGAGTGGGGCTCTGCTGGACTTTCGGCAGGAGTTGCCAGGCTGCCACCTGTAAAGAAGAGGATGTGTCACCCATAACTTCCACTGGAATATCTCTCCGGGCTGAGGTGAGGAAGAAAAAAAAGGAGTGGGGGCCGGGACAGGAGGGGTATCTCAGGCAGGGCAATGGAAAGCTTCCAGAAGAGCGCCCGTGGCCAGGACCATCCTGGCTGACCTGCAGGCACCAAGTTGGCCTGCGTGCTGTCGCTGGTGTGGCTCCACGGCCCTTCCTCTAGGCTTTCAAGCCCTTGTACATATTCAGGTGTTTCACCTGGGAAGGGTGGGAAGAGTTCAGCAGCAGCTGGCCTGGGGCTCAGCTCACGTTTACTCACAGAGGCCTCGGCACGGTCCCCCAGCTTTGCAATAAGGACGCTCCTTGCGTGGGCGGGCGGGGCTGCTGGCTCTATGGGAGATGATTCCCCACCTCTGACCAATTTCAGAATTGTTTACCACTGGAGCAAGTGCCTTGGTAGTGTTTTCCTCTGTATAAATGTTAGGTTCAGTTTTTTTTTCTTTTTTGGTTCAAGTAAGATTTTATTCCTCTTTTATGTATTTATGGATATAAGCATGGAAATAATTCATTCTTATAAATACATCAGTGTGAATGGAAGAACTTTTTTTCTGTTTTATTTTTACATTTTATTTTTAAAAATTTTGAAATTTAATTTAATTTATTTTTTTTATACAGTAGGTTATTATTAGTTATCTATTTTATGCATATACATGTATACAGGTCAATCCCAATCTCCCAACTCATCCCACCACCACCACCCCATGGCTTCCCCCACTTTGTGTCCATGTCCATACGTTTGTTCTCTACCTCTGTGTCTCTATTTCTGCCCTGCAAACCAGTTCATCTGTACCATTTTTCTAGGTTCCACATATAGGCATTAATATACAATATTTGTTTTTCTCTTTCTGACTTACTTCACTCTGTATGACAGTCTCTAGATCCATCAACTTCTCTACAAATGACCCAGTTTCATTCCTTTTTTTGGCTGAGTAATATTCCATTTTATATATGTACCACATCTTTATCCATTCGTCTGTCTGTGGGCATTTAGGTTGCTTCCATTACCTGGCTATTGTAAATAGTGCTGCAATGAACATTGTGGTGAATGTGTCTTTGTGATTTATGGTTTTCTCTGGGTATATGCCCAGAAGTGGGATTGCTGGATCCTATGGTAATTCTCTTTTTAGTTTTTGAAAGGAACCTCCATACTGTTCTCCACAGTGACTGTATCAATTTACATTCCCACCAATAGCGGAAGAGGGTTCCTTTTGTCCACACCCTCCCCAGAATTTGTTGTTTGTAGATTATCTGATGATGCCGATTCTCACAGGTGTGAGGTCTTACCTCATTGTAGTTTTGATTTGCATTTCTCTAATAATTAGTGATGTTGAGCAGCTTTTCATGTGCGTCTTGGCCATCTCTGTGTCTTCTTTGAAGAAACGTCTCTTTAGATCTTCTGCCCATTTTTGTATTGGGTTGTTCGTTTTATTAATATTAAGCTGCATGAGCTGTTTATATATATTGGAGATTAAACCTTTGTCCATTGATTCGTTTGTGAACGTTTTCGCCCATTCTAAGGGTTGCCTTTTTCCATTCCCATTCTTTTAACAAAGAAAGAAAGCAAGCAAAAGAAGCAGAACACTTATGTGCGTGAAATATGCCTCTTGAAACTGTCGTTTTGAAATATGGACGTCTTTTGAATTTTTTGGTCGATATATGACCCCAGGATTTGTTTTCAGGGCAGGTGTCACTTACAGGCCTCTAATGATTTGGAATATCCACTGACCATTAGCCCTGGGATTAAAGCTGCTGTTGTGTGAAACGGCCACAAGGTGGCAGCAGTTCTCCCTTACCAAATCTGGTTACTAGGGTAGCAGAGCCTCAAAGGAAGTCGCGTTCTAGATTGGAATGTAGAACGGAATGTGCCAGGAGAAAGCCCCTCAAGTTTGTCTCACTACTTCTTGTTCGTGTTTTTAATTTAATTTTTTATTTTTTATTACAGCAAGTTTGAGTACAACATTTAGCTTGTTGTAGGTGTGCAAGAGGTGGTTCTTTTACACATATACATATGTCTGTTCTTCCTGGGATCCTTTTCCCATGTACGTTATGACAGAATGTTGAGTAGTCTTCTCTTGGTACTCCGTAGGTCTTTGGTGATTCTATACGTCTACTGTGTTTGTATATGTCTGTTAACCCCAATATCATAATGAATTCAATCCTCACACCTTTGCTTTGGTGAACCATAAGTTTGTTTAATGAATCTGTGATTGCCCTTCTCCGTGGAAATACCTGCCCTGGTATCTATTTATAGGTAACACCTATAAGTGATATGATATGATATGTGTCTTTCACTTTCTGACTTACTCCAAGTCACGTGATTACCTCGAGACTCATCTACGGTGCTGCAAATGGCATTGTGTCCTTTTTTTCCTTGGCGAATATTCTGTCTTAGCGAGGTCCATTTTCTGCAATGTGATTCCCCGAGGGCTGAGGATTAGCTGACCTGGGCAGCCTGACCCTGCCGGCAAGCCCTCCCCAGGTGTGCCTGGGTTGAGGTCAATATAAACAGCACTCCAGGCAGCAATAGCCCCTGCAGCTGTGCCTGACTCCATATTCTCTGCCCCGTCAGCAGTCTCGGGGCTGTGCTGGTGGGAGGGTGTGAGGGTCCACGGCTTTGTGGGGGGCCCGGTGTGAGTGGGGCTCTGCTGGACTTTCGGCAGGAGTTGCCAGGCTGCCACCTGTAAAGAAGAGGATGTGTCACCCATAACTTCCACTGGAATATCTCTCCGGGCTGAGGTGAGGAAGGAAAAAAAGGAGTGGGGGCCGGGACAGGAGGGGTATCTCAGGCAGGGCAATGGAAAGCTTCCAGAAGAGCGCCCGTGGCCAGGACCATCCTGGCTGACCTGCAGGCACCAAATTGAACTGCGTGCTGTCGCTGGTGTGGCTCCACGGCCCTTCCTCTAGGCTTTCAAGCCCTTGTACATATTCAGGTGTTTCACCTGGGAAGGGTGGGAAGAGTTCAGCAGCAGCTGGCCTGGGGCTCAGCTCACGTTTACTCACAGAGGCCTCGGCACGGTCCCCCAGCTTTGCAATAAGGACGCTCCTTGCGTGGGCGGGCGGGGCTGCTGGCTGTATGGGAGATGATTCCCCACCTCTGACCAATTTCAGAATTGTTTACCACTGGAGCAAGTGCCTTGGTAGTGTTTTCCTCTGTATAAATGTTAGGTTCAGTTTTTTTTTCTTTTTTGGTTCAAGTAAGATTTTATTCCTCTTTTATGTATTTATGGATATAAGCATGGAAATAATTCATTCTTATAAATACATCAGTGTGAATGGAAGAACTTTTTTTCTGTTTTATTTTTACATTTTATTTTTAAAAATTTTGAAATTTAATTTAATTTATTTTTTTTATACAGTAGGTTATTATTAGTTATCTATTTTATGCATATACATGTATACAGGTCAATCCCAATCTCCCAACTCATCCCACCACCACCACCCCATGGCTTCCCCCACTTTGTGTCCATGTCCATACGTTTGTTCTCTACCTCTGTGTCTCTATTTCTGCCCTGCAAACCAGTTCATCTGTACCATTTTTCTAGGTTCCACATATAGGCATTAATATACAATATTTGTTTTTCTCTTTCTGACTTACTTCACTCTGTATGACAGTCTCTAGATCCATCAACTTCTCTACAAATGACCCAGTTTCATTCCTTTTTTTGGCTGAGTAATATTCCATTTTATATATGTACCACATCTTTATCCATTCGTCTGTCTGTGGGCATTTAGGTTGCTTCCATTACCTGGCTATTGTAAATAGTGCTGCAATGAACATTGTGGTGAATGTGTCTTTGTGATTTATGGTTTTCTCTGGGTATATGCCCAGAAGTGGGATTGCTGGATCCTATGGTAATTCTCTTTTTAGTTTTTGAAAGGAACCTCCATACTGTTCTCCACAGTGACTGTATCAATTTACATTCCCACCAATAGCGGAAGAGGGTTCCTTTTGTCCACACCCTCCCCAGAATTTGTTGTTTGTAGATTATCTGATGATGCCGATTCTCACAGGTGTGAGGTCTTACCTCATTGTAGTTTTGATTTGCATTTCTCTAATAATTAGTGATGTTGAGCAGCTTTTCATGTGCGTCTTGGCCATCTCTGTGTCTTCTTTGAAGAAACGTCTCTTTAGATCTTCTGCCCATTTTTGTATTGGGTTGTTCGTTTTATTAATATTAAGCTGCATGAGCTGTTTATATATATTGGAGATTAAACCTTTGTCCATTGATTCGTTTGTGAACGTTTTCGCCCATTCTAAGGGTTGCCTTTTTCCATTCCCATTCTTTTAACAAAGAAAGAAAGCAAGCAAAAGAAGCAGAACACTTATGTGCGTGAAATATGCCTCTTGAAACTGTCGTTTTGAAATATGGACGTCTTTTGAATTTTTTGGTCGATATATGACCCCAGGATTTGTTTTCAGGGCAGGTGTCACTTACAGGCCTCTAATGATTTGGAATATCCACTGACCATTAGCCCTGGGATTAAAGCTGCTGTTGTGTGAAACGGCCACAAGGTGGCAGCAGTTCTCCCTTACCAAATCTGGTTACTAGGGTAGCAGAGCCTCAAAGGAAGTCGCGTTCTAGATTGGAATGTAGAACGGAATGTGCCAGGAGAAAGCCCCTCAAGTTTGTCTCACTACTTCTTGTTCGTGTTTTTAATTTAATTTTTTATTTTTTATTACAGCAAGTTTGAGTACAACATTTAGCTTGTTGTAGGTGTGCAAGAGGTGGTTCTTTTACACATATACATATGTCTGTTCTTCCTGGGATCCTTTTCCCATGTACGTTATGACAGAATGTTGAGTAGTCTTCTCTTGGTACTCCGTAGGTCTTTGGTGATTCTATACGTCTACTGTGTTTGTATATGTCTGTTAACCCCAATATCATAATGAATTCAATCCTCACACCTTTGCTTTGGTGAACCATAAGTTTGTTTAATGAATCTGTGATTGCCCTTCTCCGTGGAAATACCTGCCCTGGTATCTATTTATAGGTAACACCTATAAGTGATATGATATGATATGTGTCTTTCACTTTCTGACTTACTCCAAGTCACGTGATTACCTCGAGACTCATCTACGGTGCTGCAAATGGCATTGTGTCCTTTTTTTCCTTGGCGAATATTCTGTCTTAGCGAGGTCCATTTTCTGCAATGTGATTCCCCGAGGGCTGAGGATTAGCTGACCTGGGCAGCCTGACCCTGCCGGCAAGCCCTCCCCAGGTGTGCCTGGGTTGAGGTCAATATAAACAGCACTCCAGGCAGCAATAGCCCCTGCAGCTGTGCCTGACTCCATATTCTCTGCCCCGTCAGCAGTCTCGGGGCTGTGCTGGTGGGAGGGTGTGAGGGTCCACGGCTTTGTGGGGGGCCCGGTGTGAGTGGGGCTCTGCTGGACTTTCGGCAGGAGTTGCCAGGCTGCCACCTGTAAAGAAGAGGATGTGTCACCCATAACTTCCACTGGAATATCTCTCCGGGCTGAGGTGAGGAAGGAAAAAAAGGAGTGGGGGCCGGGACAGGAGGGGTATCTCAGGCAGGGCAATGGAAAGCTTCCAGAAGAGCGCCCGTGGCCAGGACCATCCTGGCTGACCTGCAGGCACCAAATTGAACTGCGTGCTGTCGCTGGTGTGGCTCCACGGCCCTTCCTCTAGGCTTTCAAGCCCTTGTACATATTCAGGTGTTTCACCTGGGAAGGGTGGGAAGAGTTCAGCAGCAGCTGGCCTGGGGCTCAGCTCACGTTTACTCACAGAGGCCTCGGCACGGTCCCCCAGCTTTGCAATAAGGACGCTCCTTGCGTGGGCGGGCGTGGCTGCTAGCTGTATGGGAGATGATTCCCCACCTCTGACCAATTTCAGAATTGCTTACCACTGGAGCAAGTGCCTTGGTAGTGTTTTCCTCTGTATAAATGTTAGGTTCAGTTTTTTTTTCTTTTTTGGTTCAAGTTAGATTTTATTCCTCTTTTATGTATTTATGGATATAAGCATGGAAATAATTCATTCTTATAAATACATCAGTGTGAATGGAAGAACTTTTTTTCTGTTTTATATTTACATTTTATTTTTAAAAATTTTGAAATTTAATTTAATTTAATTTTTTATACAGTAGGTTATTATTAGTTATCTATTTTATGCATATACATGTATACAGGTCAATCCCAATCTCCCAACTCATCCCACCACCACCACCCCATGGATTCCCCCACTTTGTGTCCATGTCCATACGTTTGTTCTCTACCTCTGTGTCTCTATTTCTGCCCTGCAAACCAGTTCATCTGTACCATTTTTCTAGGTTCCACATATAGGCATTAATATACAATATTTGTTTTTCTCTTTCTGACTTACTTCACTCTGTATGACAGTCTCTAGATCCATCAACTTCTCTACAAATGACCCAGTTTCATTCCTTTTTTTGGCTGAGTAATATTCCATTTTATATATGTACCACATCTTTATCCATTCGTCTGTCTGTGGGCATTTAGGTTGCTTCCATTGCCTGGCTATTGTAAATAGTGCTGCAATGAACATTGTGGTGAATGTGTCTTTGTGATTTATGGTTTTCTCTGGGTATATGCCCAGAAGTGGGATTGCTGGATCCTATGGTAATTCCCTTTTTAGTTTTTTAAAGGAACCTCCATACTGTTCTCCATAGTGACTGTATCAATTTACATTCCCACCAATAGCGGAAGAGGGTTTCTTTTGTCCACACCCTCCCCAGAATTTGTTGTTTGTAGATTATCTGATGATGCCGATTCTCACAGGTGTGAGGTCTTACCTCATTGTAGTTTTGATTTGCATTTCTCTAATAATTAGTGATGTTGAGCAGCTTTTCATGTGCGTCTTGGCCATCTCTGTGTCTTCTTTGAAGAAACGTCTCTTTAGATCTTCTGCCCATTTTTGTATTGGGTTGTTCGTTTTATTAATATTAAGCTGCATGAGCTGTTTATATATATTGGAGATTAAACCTTTGTCCATTGATTCGTTTGTGAATGTTTTCGCCCATTCTGAGGGTTGCCTTTTTCCATTCCCGTTCTTTTAACAAAGAAAGAAAGAAAGCAAAAGAAGCAGAACACTAATGTGCGTGAAATATGCCTCTTGAAACTGTCGTTTTGAAATATGGACGTCTTTTGAATTTTTTGGTCGATATATGACCCCAAGATTTGTTTTCAGGGCAGGTGTCATTTACAGGCCTGTAATGATTTGGAATATCCACTGACCATTAGCGCTGGGATTAAAGCTGCTGTTGTGTGAAACGGCCACAAGGTGGCAGCAGTTCTCCCTTACCAAATCTGGTTACTAGGGCAGCAGAGCCTCAATGGAAGTCACGTTCTAGATTGGAATGTAGAATGGAATGTGCCAGGAGAAAGCCCCTCAAGTTTGTCTCACTACTTCTTGTTCGTGTTTTTAATTTAATTTTTTATTTTTTATTACAGCAAGTTTGAGTACAACATTTAGCTTGTTGTAGGTGTGCAAGAGGTGGTTCTTTTACACATATACATATGTCTGTTCTTCCTGGGATCCTTTTCCCATGTATGTTATGACAGAATGTTGAGTAGTCTTCTCTTGATACTCCGTAGGTCTTTGGTGATTCTATACGTCTACTGTGTTTGTATATGTCTGTTAACCCCAATATCATAATGAATTCAATCCTCACACCTTTGCTTTGGTGAACCATAAGTTTGTTTAATGAATCTGTGATTGCCCTTCTCCGTGGAAATATCTGCCCTGGTATCAATTTATAGGTAACACCTATAAGTGATATGATATGATATGTGTCTTTCACTTTCTGACTTACTCCAAGTCACGTGATTACCTCGAGACTCATCTACGGTGCTGCAAATGGCATTGTGTCCTTTTTTTCCTTGGCGAATATTCTGTCTTAGCGAGGTCCATTTTCTGCAATGTGATTCCCCGAGGGCTGAGGATTAGCTGACCTGGGCAGCCTGACCCTGCCGGCAAGCCCTCCCCAGGTGTGCCTGGGTTGAGGTCAATATAAACAGCACTCCAGGCAGCAATAGCCCCTGCAGCTGTGCCTGACTCCATATTCTCTGCCCCGTCAGCAGTCTCGGGGCTGTGCTGGTGGGAGGGTGTGAGGGTCCACGGCTTTGTGGGGGGCCCGGTGTGAGTGGGGCTCTGCTGGACTTTCGGCAGGAGTTGCCAGGCTGCCACCTGTAAAGAAGAGGATGTGTCACCCATAACTTCCACTGGAATATCTCTCCGGGCTGAGGTGAGGAAGGAAAAAAAGGAGTGGGTGCCGGGACAGGAGGGGTATCTCAGGCAGGGCAATGGAAAGCTTCCAGAAGAGCGCCCGTGGCCAGGACCATCCTGGCTGACCTGCAGGCACCAAGTTGGCCTGCGTGCTGTCGCTGGTGTGGCTCCACGGCCCTTCCTCTAGGCTTTCAAGCCCTTGTACATATTCAGGTGTTTCACCTGGGAAGGGTGGGAAGAGTTCAGCAGCAGCTGGCCTGGGGCTCAGCTCACGTTTCCTCACAGAGGCCTCGGCACGGTCCCCCAGCTTTGCAATAAGGACGCTCCTTGCGTGGGCGGGTGGGGCTGCTGGCTGTATGGGAGATGATTCCCCACCTCTGACCAATTTCAGAATTGTTTACCACTGGAGCAAGTGCCTTGGTAGTGTTTTCCTCTGTATAAATGTTAGGTTCAGTTTTTTTTTCTTTTTTGGTTCAAGTTAGATTTTATTCCTCTTTTATGTATTTATGGATATAAGCATGGAAATAATTCATTCTTATAAATACATCAGTGTGAATGGAAGAACTTTTTTTCTGTTTTATATTTACATTTTATTTTTAAAAATTTTGAAATTTAATTTAATTTATTTTTTTATACAGTAGGTTATTATTAGTTATCTATTTTATGCATATACATGTATACAGGTCAATCCCAATCTCCCAACTCATCCCACCACCACCACCCCATGGATTCCCCCACTTTGTGTCCATGTCCATACGTTTGTTCTCTACCTCTGTGTCTCTATTTCTGCCCTGCAAACCAGTTCATCTGTACCATTTTTCTAGGTTCCACATATAGGCATTAATATACAATATTTGTTTTTCTCTTTCTGACTTACTTCACTCTGTATGACAGTCTCTAGATCCATCAACTTCTCTACAAATGACCCAGTTTCATTCCTTTTTTTGGCTGAGTAATATTCCATTTTATATATGTACCACATCTTTATCCATTCGTCTGTCTGTGGGCATTTAGGTTGCTTCCATTGCCTGGCTATTGTAAATAGTGCTGCAATGAACATTGTGGTGAATGTGTCTTTGTGATTTATGGTTTTCTCTGGGTATATGCCCAGAAGTGGGATTGCTGGATCCTATGGTAATTCCCTTTTTAGTTTTTTAAAGGAACCTCCTTACTGTTCTCCATAGTGACTGTATCAATTTACATTCCCACCAATAGCGGAAGAGGGTTTCTTTTGTCCACACCCTCCCCAGAATTTGTTTTTTGTAGATTATCTAATGATGCCGATTCTCACAGGTGTGAGGTCTTACCTCATTGTAGTTTTGATTTTCATTTCTCCAATAATTAGTGATGTTGAGCAGCTTTTCATGTGCGTCTTGGCCATCTCTGTGTCTTCTTTGAAGAAACGTCTCTTTAGATCTTCTGCCCATTTTTGTATTGGGTTGTTCGTTTTATTAATATTAAGCTGCATGAGCTGTTTATATATATTGGAGATTAAACCTTTGTCCATTGATTCGTTTGTGAATGTTTTCGCCCATTCTGAGGGTTGCCTTTTTCCATTCCCGTTCTTTTAACAAAGAAAGAAAGAAAGCAAAAGAAGCAGAACACTAATGTGCTTGAAATATGCCTCTTGAAACTGTCGTTTTGAAATATGGACGTCTTTTGAATTTTTTCGTCGATATATGACCCCAAGATTTGTTTTCAGGGCAGGTGTCATTTACAGGCCTGTAATGATTTGGAATATCCACTGACCATTAGCGCTGGGATTAAAGCTGCTGTTGTGTGAAACGGCCACAAGGTGGCAGCAGTTCTCCCTTACCATATCTGGTTACTAGGGCAGCAGAGCCTCAATGGAAGTCGCGTTCTAGATTGGAATGTAGAACAGAATGTGCCAAGAGAAAGCCCCTCAAGTTTGTCTCACTACTTCTTGTTCGTGTTTTTAATTTAATTTTTTATTTTTTATTACAGCAAGTTTGAGTACAACGTTTAGCTTGTTGTAGGTGTGCAAGAGGTGGTTCTTTTACACATATACATATGTCTGTTCTTCCTGGGATCCTTTTCCCATGTACGTTATGACAGAATGTTGAGTAGTCTTCTCTTGGTACTCCGTAGGTCTTTGGTGATTATATACGTCTACTGTGTTTGTATATGTCTGTTAACACCAATATCGTAATGAATTCAATCCTCACACCTTTCCTTTGGTGAACCATATGTTTGTTTAATGAAACTGTGATTGCCCTTCTCCGTGGAAATATCTGCTCTGGTATCAATTTATAGGTAACACCTATAAGTGATATGATATGATATGTGTCTTTCACTTTCTGACTTACTCCAAGTCACGTGATTACCTCGAGACTCATCTACGGTGCTGCAAATGGCATTGTGTCCTTTTTTTCCTTGGCGAATATTCTGTCTTAGCGAGGTCCATTTTCTGCAATGTGATTCCCCGAGGGCTGAGGATTAGCTGACCTGGGCAGCCTGACCCTGCCGGCAAGCCCTCCCCAGGTGTGCCTGGGTTGAGGTCAATATAAACAGCACTCCAGGCAGCAATAGCCCCTGCAGCTGTGCCTGACTGCATATTCTCTGCCCCGTCAGCAGTCTCGGGGCTGTGCTGGTGGGAGGGTGTGAGGGTCCACGGCTTTGTGGGGGGCCCGGTGTGAGTGGGGCTCTGCTGGACTTTCGGCAGGAGTTGCCAGGCTGCCACCTGTAAAGAAGAGGATGTGTCACCCATAACTTCCACTGGAATATCTCTCCGGGCTGAGGTGAGGAAGGAAAAAAAGGAGTGGGTGCCGGGACAGGAGGGGTATCTCAGGCAGGGCAATGGAAAGCTTCCAGAAGAGCGCCCGTGGCCAGGACCATCCTGGCTGACCTGCAGGCACCAAGTTGGCCTGCGTGCTGTCGCTGGTGTGGCTCCACGGCCCTTCCTCTAGGCTTTCAAGCCCTTGTACATATTCAGGTGTTTCACCTGGGAAGGGTGGGAAGAGTTCAGCAGCAGCTGGCCTGGGGCTCAGCTCACGTTTCCTCACAGAGGCCTCGGCACGGTCCCCCAGCTTTGCAATAAGGACGCTCCTTGCGTGGGCGGGCGGGGCTGCTGGCTGTATGGGAGATGATTCCCCACCTCTGACCAATTTCAGAATTGTTTACCACTGGAGAAAGTGCCTTGGTAGTGTTTTCCTCTGTATAAATGTTAGGTTCAGTTTTTTTTTCTTTTTTGGTTCAAGTTAGATTTTATTCCTCTTTTATGTATTTATGGATATAAGCATGGAAATAATTCATTCTTATAAATACATCAGTGTGAATGGAAGAACTTTTTTTCTGTTTTATTTTTACATTTTATTTTTTAAAATTTTGAAATTTAATTTAATTTATTTTTTTATACAGTAGGTTATTATTAGTTTTCTATTTTATGCATATACATGTATACAGGTCAATCCCAATCTCACAACTCATCCCACCACCACCACCCCATGGCTTCCCCCACTTTGTGTCCATGTCCATACGTTTGTTCTCTACCTCTGTGTCTCTATTTCTGCCCTGCAAACCAGTTCATCTGTACCATTTTTCTAGGTTCCACATATAGGCATTAATATACAATATTTGTTTTTCTCTTTCTGACTTACTTCACTCTGTATGACAGTCTCTAGATCCATCAACTTCTCTACAAATGACCCAGTTTCATTCCTTTTTTTGGCTGAGTAATATTCCATTTTATATATGTACCACATCTTTATCCATTCGTCTGTCTGTGGGCATTTAGGTTGCTTCCATTACCAGGCTATTGTAAATAGTGCTGCAATGAACATTGTGGTGAATGTGTCTTTGTGATTTATGGTTTTCTCTGGGTATATGCCCAGAAGTGGGATTGCTGGATCCTATTGTAATTCTCTTTTTAGTTTTTGAAAGGAACCTCCATACTGTTCTCCACAGTGACTGTATCAATTTACATTCCCACCAATAGCGGAAGAGGGTTCCTTTTGTCCACACCCTCCCCAGAATTTGTTGTTTGTAGATTATCTGATGATGCCGATTCTCACAGGTGTGAGGTCTTACCTCATTGTAGTTTTGATTTGCATTTCTCTAATAATTAGTGATGTTGAGCAGCTTTTCATGTGCGTCTTGGCCATCTCTGTGTCTTCTTTGAAGAAACGTCTCTTTAGCTCTTCTGCCCATTTTTGTATTGGGTTGTTCGTTTTATTAATATTAAGCTGCATGAGCTGTTTATATATATTGGAGATTAAACCTTTGTCCATTGATTCGTTTGTGAACGTTTTCGCCCATTCTGAGGGTTGCCTTTTTCCATTCCCGTTGTTTTAACAAAGAAAGAAAGAAAGCAAAAGAAGCAGAACACTTATGTGCGTGAAATATGCCTCTTGAAACTGTCGTTTGGAAATATGGACGTCTTTTGAATTTTTTGGTCGATATATGACCCCAGGATTTGTTTTCAGGGCAGGTGTCATTTACAGGCCTGTAATGATTTGGAATATCCACTGACCATTAGCGCTGGGATTAAAGCTGCTGTTGTGTGAAACGGCCACAAGGTGGCAGCAGTTCTCCCTTACCAAATCTGGTTACTAGGGCAGCAGAGCCTCAATGGAAGTCGCGTTCTAGATTGGAATGTAGAACGGAATGTGCCAGGAGAAAGCCCCTCAAGTTTGTCTCACTACTTCTTGTTCGTGTTTTTAATTTAATTTTTTATTTTTTATTACAGCAAGTTTGAGTACAACGTTTAGCTTGTTGTAGGTGTGCAAGAGGTGGTTCTTTTACACATATACATATGTCTGTTCTTCCTGGGATCCTTTTCCCATGTACGTTATGACAGAATGTTGAGTAGTCTTCTCTTGGTACTCCGTAGGTCTTTGGTGATTCTATACGTCTACTGTGTTTGTATATGTCTGTTAACCCCAATATCGTAATGAATTCAATCCTCACACCTTTCCATGGTGAACCATAAGTTTGTTTAATGAATCTGTGATTGCCCTTCTCCGTGGAAATATCTGCCCTGGTATCAATTTATAGGTAACACCTATAAGTGATATGATATGATATGTGTCTTTCACTTTCTGACTTACTCCAAGTCACGTGATTACCTCGAGACTCATCTACGGTGCTGCAAATGGCATTGTGTCCTTTTTTTCCTTGGCGAATATTCTGTCTTAGCGAGGTCCATTTTCTGCAATGTGATTCCCCGAGGGCTGAGGATTAGCTGACCTGGGCAGCCTGACCCTGCCGGCAAGCCCTCCCCAGGTGTGCCTGGGTTGAGGTCAATATAAACAGCACTCCAGGCAGCAATAGCCCCTGCAGCTGTGCCTGACTGCATATTCTCTGCCCCGTCAGCAGTCTCGGGGCTGTGCTGGTGGGAGGGTGTGAGGGTCCACGGCTTTGTGGGGGGCCCGGTGTGAGTGGGGCTCTGCTGGACTTTCGGCAGGAGTTGCCAGGCTGCCACCTGTAAAGAAGAGGATGTGTCACCCATAACTTCCACTGGAATATCTCTCCGGGCTGAGGTGAGGAAGGAAAAAAAGGAGTGGGGGCCGGGACAGGAGGGGTATCTCAGGCAGGGCAATGGAAAGCTTCCAGAAGAGCGCCCGTGGCCAGGACCATCCTGGCTGACCTGCAGGCACCAAGTTGGCCTGCGTGCTGTCGCTGGTGTGGCTCCACGGCCCTTCCTCTAGGCTTTCAAGCCCTTGTACATATTCAGGTGTTTCACCTGGGAAGGGTGGGAAGAGTTCAGCAGCAGCTGGCCTGGGGCTCAGCTCACGTTTCCTCACAGAGGCCTCGGCACGGTCCCCCAGCTTTGCAATAAGGACGCTCCTTGCGTGGGCGGGCGGGGCTGCTGGCTGTATGGGAGATGATTCCCCACCTCTGACCAATTTCTGAATTGTTTACCACTGGAGCAAGTGCCTTGGTAGTGTT
This sequence comes from Mesoplodon bidens, assembly GCF_964165515.1. Lineage (NCBI taxonomy): Eukaryota > Metazoa > Chordata > Mammalia > Artiodactyla > Ziphiidae > Mesoplodon > Mesoplodon bidens. Next base: position 98,094 of record NW_027671587.1, on the reverse strand, counting down.
TTCCTCTGTATAAATGCTAGGTTCAGTTTTTTTTTCTTTTTTGGTTCAAGTTAGATTTTATTCCTCTTTTATGTATTTATGGATATAAGCATGGAAATAATTCATTCTTATAAATACATCAGTGTGAATGGAAGAACTTTTTTTCTGTTTTATTTTTACATTTTATTTTTAAAAATTTTGAAATTTAATTTAATTTATTTTTTATACAGTAGGTTATTATTAGTTATCTATTTTATGCATATACATGTATACAGGTCAATCCCAATCTCCCAACTCATCCCACCACCACCACCCCATGGCTTCCCCAACTTTGTGTCCATACGTTTGTTCTCTACCTCTGTGTATCTATTTCTGCCCTGCAAACCAGTTCATCTGTACCATTTTTCTAGGTTCCACATATAGGCATTAATATACAATATTTGTTTTTCTCTTTCTGACTTACTTCACTCTGTATGACAGTCTCTAGATCCATCAACTTCTCTACAAATGACCCAGTTTCATTCCTTTTTTTGGCTGAGTAATATTCCATTTTATATATGTACCACATCTTTATCCATTCGTCTGTCTGTGGGCATTTAGGTTGCTTCCATTACCTGGCTATTGTAAATAGTGCTGCAATGAACATTGTGGTGAATGTGTCTTTGTGATTTATGGTTTTCTCTGGGTATATGCCCAGAAGTGGGATTGCTGGATCCTATGGTAATTCTCTTTTTAGTTTTTGAAAGGAACCTCCATACTGTTCTCCATAGTGACCGTATCAATTTACATTCCCACCAATAGCGGAAGAGGGTTCCTTTTGTCCACACCCTCCCCAGAATTTGTTGTTTGTAGATTATCTGATGATGCCGATTCTCACAGGTGTGAGGTCTTACCTCATTGTAGTTTTGATTTGCATTTCTCTAATAATTAGTGATGTTGAGCAGCTTTTCATGTGCGTCTTGGCCATCTCTGTGTCTTCTTTGAAGAAACGTCTCTTTAGATCTTCTGCCCATTTTTGTATTGGGTTGTTTGTTTTATTAATATTAAGCTGCATGAGCTGTTTATATATATTGGAGATTAAACATTTGCCCATTGATTCGTTTGTGAACGTTTTCGCCCATTCTGAGGGTTGCCTTTTTCCATTCCCGTTTTTTTAACAAAGAAAGAAAGCAAGCAAAAGAAGCAGAACACTAATGCGCGTGAAATATGACTCTTGAAACTGTCGTTTTGAAATATGGACGTCTTTTGAATTTTTTGGTCGATATATGACCCCAGGATTTGTTTTCAGGGCAGGTGTCATTTACAGGCCTGTAATGATTTGGAATATCCACTGACCATTAGCGCTGGGATTAAAGCTGCTGTTGTGTGAAACGGCCACAAGGTGGCAGCAGTTCTCCCTTACCAAATCTGGTTACTAGGGCAGCAGAGCCTCAATGGAAGTCACGTTCTAGATTGGAATGTAGAACGGAATGTGCCAGGAGAAAGCCCCTCAAGTTTGTCTCACTACTTCTTGTTCGTGTTTTTAATTTAATTTTTTATTTTTTATTACAGCAAGTTTGAGTACAACGTTTAGCTTGTTGTAGGTGTGCAAGAGGTGGTTCTTTTACACATATACATATGTCTGTTCTTCCTAAGATCCTTTTCCCATGTACGTTATGACAGAACGTTGAGTAGTCTTCTCTTGGTACTCCGTAGGTCTTTGGTGATTCTATACGTCTACTGTGTTTGTATATGTCTGTTAACACCAATATCGTAATGAATTCAATCCTCACACCTTTCCTTTGGTGAACCATAAGTTTGTTTAATGAATCTGTGATTGCCCTTCTCCGTGGAAATATCTGCCCTGGTATCAATTTATAGGTAACACCTATAAGTGATATGATATGATATGTGTCTTTCACTTTCTGACTTACTCCAAGTCACGTGATTACCTCGAGACTCATCTACGGTGCTGCAAATGGCATTGTGTCCTATTTTTCCTTGGCGAATATTCTGTCTTAGCGAGGTCCATTTTCTGCAATGTGATTCCCCGAGGGCTGAGGATTAGCTGACCTGGGCAGCCTGACCATGCCGGCAAGCCCTCCCCAGGTGTGCCTGGGTTGAGGTCAATATAAACAGCACTCCAGGCAGCAATAGCCCCTGCAGCTGTGCCTGACTCCATATTCTCTGCCCCGTCAGCAGTCTCGGGGCTGTGCTGGTGGGAGGGTGTGAGGGTCCACGGCTTTGTGTGGGGCCCGGTGTGAGTGGGGCTCTGCTGGACTTTCGGCAGGAGTTGCCAGGCTGCCACCTGTAAAGAAGAGGATGTGTCACCCATAACTTCCACTGGAATATCTCTCCGGGCTGAGGTGAGGAAGGAAAAAAAGGAGTGGGGGCCGGGACAGGAGGGGTATCTCAGGCAGGGCAATGGAAAGCTTCCAGAAGAGCGCCCGTGGCCAGGACCATCCTGGCTGACCTGCAGGCACCAAGTTGGCCTGCGTGCTGTCGCTGGTGTGGCTCCACGGCCCTTCCTCTAGGCTTTCAAGCCCTTGTACATATTCAGGTGTTTCACCTGGGAAGGGTGGGAAGAGTTCAGCAGCAGCTGGCCTGGGGCTCAGCTCACGTTTCCTCACAGAGGCCTCGGCACGGTCCCCCAGCTTTGCAATAAGGAGGCTCCTTGCGTGGGCGGGCGGGGCTGCTGGCTGTATGGGAGATGATTCCCCACCTCTGACCAATTTCAGAATTGTTTACCACTGGAGCAAGTGCCTTGGTAGTGTTTTCCTCTGTATAAATGTTAGGTTCAGTTTTTTTTTCTTTTTTGGTTCAAGTTAGATTTTATTCCTCTTTTATGTATTTATGGATATAAGCATGGAAATAATTCATTCTTATAAATACATCAGTGTGAATGGAAGAACTTTTTTTCTGTTTTATTTTTACATTTTATTTTTAAAAATTTTGAAATTTAATTTAATTTATTTTTCTATACAGTAGGTTATTATTAGTTATCTATTTTATGCATATACATGTATACAGGTCAATCCCAATCTCCCAACTCATCCCACCACCACCACCCCATGGCTTCCCCCACTTTGTGTCCATACGTTTGTTCTCTACCTCTGTGTATCTATTTCTGCCCTGCAAACCAGTTCATCTGTACCATTTTTCTAGGTTCCACATATAGGCATTAATATACAATATTTGTTTTTCTCTTTCTGACTTACTTCACTCTGTATGACAGTCTCTAGATCCATCAACTTCTCTACAAATGACCCAGTTTCATTCCTTTATTTGGCTGAGTAATATTCCATTTTATATATGTACCACATCTTTATCCATTCGTCTGTCTGTGGGCATTTAGGTTGCTTCCATTACCTGGCTATTGTAAATAGTGCTGCAATGAACATTGTGGTGAATGTGTCTTTGTGATTTATGGTTTTCTCTGGGTATATGCCCAGAAGTGGGATTGCTGGATCCTATGGTAATTCTCTTTTTAGTTTTTGAAAGGAACCTCCATACTGTTCTCCATAGTGACCGTATCAATTTACATTCCCACCAATAGCGGAAGAGGGTTCCTTTTGTCCACACCCTCCCCAGAATTTGTTGTTTGTAGATTATCTGATGATGCCGATTCTCACAGGTGTGAGGTCTTACCTCATTGTAGTTTTGATTTCCATTTCTCTAATAATTAGTGATGTTGAGCAGCTTTTCATGTGCGTCTTGGCCATCTCTGTGTCTTCTTTGAAGAAACGTCTCTTTAGATCTTCTGCTCATTTTTGTATTGGGTTGTTTGTTTTATTAATATTAAGCTGCATGAGCTGTTTATATATATTGGAGATTAAACCTTTGCCCATTGATTCGTTTGTGAACGTTTTCGCCCATTCTGAGGGTTGCCTTTTTCCATTCCCGTTTTTTTAACAAAGAAAGAAAGCAAGCAAAAGAAGCAGAACACTAATGTGCGTGAAATATGCCTCTTGAAACTGTCGTTTTGAAATATGGACGTCTTTTGAATTTTTTGGTCGATATATGACCCCAGGATTTGTTTTCAGGGCAGGTGTCATTTACAGGCCTGTAATGATTTGGAATATCCACTGACCATTAGCGCTGGGATTAAAGCTGCTGTTGTGTGAAACGGCCACAAGGTGGCAGCAGTTCTCCCTTACCAAATCTGGTTACTAGGGCAGCAGAGCCTCAATGGAAGTCGCGTTCTAGATTGGAATGTAGAACGGAATGTGCCAGGAGAAAGCCCCTCAAGTTTGTCTCACTACTTCTTGTTCGTGTTTTTAATTTAATTTTTTATTTTTTATTACAGCAAGTTTGAGTACAACGTTTAGCTTGTTGTAGGTGTGCAAGAGGTGGTTCTTTTACACATATACATATGTCTGTTCTTCCTGGGATCCTTTTCCCATGTACGTTATGACAGAATGTTGAGTAGTCTTCTCTTGGTACTCCGTAGGTCTTTGGTGATTCTATACGTCTACTGTGTTTGTATATGTCTGTTAACCCCAATATCGTAATGAATTCAATCCTCACACCTTTCCTTTGGTGAACCATAAGTTTGTTTAATGAATCTGTGATTGCCCTTCTCCGTGGAAATATCTGCCCTGGTATCAATTTATAGGTAACACCTATAAGTGATATGATATGATATGTGTCTTTCACTTTCTGACTTACTCCAAGTCACGTGATTACCTCGAGACTCATCTACGGTGCTGCAAATGGCATTGTGTCTTTTTTTTCCTTGGCGAATATTCTGTCTTAGCGAGGTCCATTTTCTGCAATGTGATTCCCCGAGGGCTGAGGATTAGCTGACCTGGGCAGCCTGACCCTGCCGGCAAGCCCTCCCCAGGTGTGCCTGGGTTGAGGTCAATATAAACAGCACTCCAGGCAGCAATAGCCCCTGCAGCTGTGCCTGACTCCATATTCTCTGCCCCGTCAGCAGTCTCGGGGCTGTGCTGGTGGGAGGGTGTGAGGGTCCACGGCTTTGTGGGGGGCCCGGTGTGAGTGGGGCTCTGCTGGACTTTCGGCAGGAGTTGCCAGGCTGCCACCTGTAAAGAAGAGGATGTGTCACCCATAACTTCCACTGGAATATCTCTCCGGGCTGAGGTGAGGAAGGAAAAAAAGGAGTGGGGGCCGGGACAGGAGGGGTATCTCAGGCAGGGCAATGGAAAGCTTCCAGAAGAGCGCCCGTGGCCAGGACCATCCTGGCTGACCTGCAGGCACCAAGTTGGCCTGCGTGCTGTCGCTGGTTTGGGTCCTCGGCCCTTCCTCTAGGCGTTCAAGCCCTTGTACATATTCAGGTGTTTCACCTGGGAAGGGTGGGAAGAGTTCAGCAGCAGCTGGCCTGGGGCTCAGCTCACGTTTACTCACAGAGGCCTCGGCACGGTCCCCCAGCTTTGCAATAAGGACGCTCCTTGCGTGGGCGGGCGGGGCTGCTGGCTGTATGGGAGATGATTCCCCACCTCTGACCAATTTCAGAATTGTTTACCACTGGAGCAAGAGCCTTGGTAGTGTTTTCCTCTGTATAAATGTTAGGTTCAGTTTTTTTTTCTTTTTTGGTTCAAGTTAGATTTTATTCCTCTTTTATGTATTTATGGATATAAGCATGGAAATAATTCATTCTTATAAATACATCAGTGTGAATGGAAGAACTTTTTTTCTGTTTTATTTTTACATTTTATTTTTAAAAATTTTGAAATTTAATTTAATTTATTTTTTTATACAGTAGGTTATTATTAGTTATCTATTTTATGCATATACATGTATACTGGTCAATCCCAATCTCCCAACTCATCCCACCACCACCACCCCATGGCTTCCCCAACTTTGTGTCCATACGTTTGTTCTCTACCTCTGTGTATCTATTTCTGCCCTGCAAACCAGTTCATCTGTACCATTTTTCTAGGTTCCACATATAGGCATTAATATACAATATTTGTTTTTCTCTTTCTGACTTACTTCACTCTGTATGACAGTCTCTAGATCCATCAACTTCTCTACAAATGACCCAGTTTCATTCCTTTATTTGGCTGAGTAATATTCCATTTTATATATGTACCACATCTTTATCCATTCGTCTGTCTGTGGGCATTTAGGTTGCTTCCATTACCTGGCTATTGTAAATAGTGCTGCAATGAACATTGTGGTGAATGTGTCTTTGTGATTTATGGTTTTCTCTGGGTATATGCCCAGAAGTGGGATTGCTGGATCCTATGGTAATTCTCTTTTTAGTTTTTGAAAGGAACCTCCATACTGTTCTCCATAGTGACCGTATCAATTTACATTCCCACCAATAGCGGAAGAGGGTTCCTTTTGTCCACACCCTCCCCAGAATTTGTTGTTTGTAGATTATCTGATGATGCCGATTCTCACAGGTGTGAGGTCTTACCTCATTGTAGTTTTGATTTGCATTTCTCTAATAATTAGTGATGTTGAGCAGCTTTTCATGTGCGTCTTGGCCATCTCTGTGTCTTCTTTGAAGAAACGTCTCTTTAGATCTTCTGCCCATTTTTGTATTGGGTTGTTTGTTTTATTAATATTAAGCTGCATGAGCTGTTTATATATATTGGAGATTAAACCTTTGCCCATTGATTCGTTTGTGAACGTTTTCGCCCATTCTGAGGGTTGCCTTTTTCCATTCCCGTTTTTTTAACAAAGAAAGAAAGCAAGCAAAAGAAGCAGAACACTAATGTGCGTGAAATATGCCTCTTGAAACTGTCGTTTTGAAATATGGACGTCTTTTGAATTTTTTGGTCGATATATGACCCCAGGATTTGTTTTCAGGGCAGGTGTCATTTACAGGCCTGTAATGATTTGGAATATCCACTGACCATTAGCGCTGGGATTAAAGCTGCTGTTGTGTGAAACGGCCACAAGGTGGCAGCAGTTCTCCCTTACCAAATCTGGTTACTAGGGCAGCAGAGCCTCAATGGAAGTCGCGTTCTAGATTGGAATGTAGAACGGAATGTGCCAGGAGAAAGCCCCTCAAGTTTGTCTCACTACTTCTTGTTCGTGTTTTTAATTTAATTTTTTATTTTTTATTACAGCAAGTTTGAGTACAACTTTTAGCTTGTTGTAGGTGTGCAAGAGGTGGTTCTTTTACACATATACATATGTCTGTTCTTCCTGGGATCCTTTTCCCATGTACGTTATGACAGAATGTTGAGTAGTCTTCTCTTGGTACTCCGTAGGTCTTTGGTGATTCTATACGTCTACTGTGTTTGTATATGTCTGTTAACCCCAATATCGTAATGAATTCAATCCTCACACCTTTCCTTTGGTGAACCATAAGTTTTTTTTAATGAATCTGTGATTGCCCTTCTCCGTGGAAATATCTGCCCTGGTATCAATTTATAGGTAACACCTATAAGTGATATGATATGATATGTGTCTTTCACTTTCTGACTTACTCCAAGTCACGTGATTACCTCGAGACTCATCTACGGTGCTGCAAATGGCATTGTGTCTTTTTTTTCCTTGGCGAATATTCTCTCTTAGCGAGGTCCATTTTCTGCAATGTGATTCCCCGAGGGCTGAGGATTAGCTGACCTGGGCAGCCTGACCCTGCCGGCAAGCCCTCCCCAGGTGTGCCTGGGTTGAGGTCAATATAAACAGCACTCCAGGCAGCAATAGCCCCTGCAGCTGTGCCTGACTGCATATTCTCTGCCCCGTCAGCAGTCTCGGGGCTGTGCTGGTGGGAGGGTGTGAGGGTCCACGGCTTTGTGGGGGGCCCGGTGTGAGTGGGGCTCTGCTGGACTTTCGGCAGGAGTTGCCAGGCTGCCACCTGTAAAGAAGAGGATGTGTCACCCATAACTTCCACTGGAATATCTCTCCGGGCTGAGGTGAGGAAGGAAAAAAAGGAGTGGGGGCCGGGACAGGAGGGGTATCTCAGGCAGGGCAATGGAAAGCTTCCAGAAGAGCGCCCGTGGCCAGGACCATCCTGGCTGACCTGCAGGCACCAAGTTGGCCTGCGTGCTGTCGCTGGTGTGGCTCCACGGCCCTTCCTCTAGGCTTTCAAGCCCTTGTACATATTCAGGTGTTTCACCTGGGAAGGGTGGGAAGAGTTCAGCAGCAGCTGGCCTGGGGCTCAGCTCACGTTTCCTCACAGAGGCCTCGGCACGGTCCCCCAGCTTTGCAATAAGGAGGCTCCTTGCGTGGGCGGGCGGGGCTGCTGGCTGTATGGGAGATGATTCCCCACCTCTGACCAATTTCAGAATTGTTTACCACTGGAGCAAGTGCCTTGGTAGTGTTTTCCTCTGTATAAATGTTAGGTTCAGTTTTTTTTTCTTTTTTGGTTCAAGTTAGATTTTATTCCTCTTTTATGTATTTATGGATATAAGCATGGAAATAATTCATTCTTATAAATACATCAGTGTGAATGGAAGAACTTTTTTTCTGTTTTATTTTTACATTTTATTTTTAAAAATTTTGAAATTTAATTTAATTTATTTTTCTATACAGTAGGTTATTATTAGTTATCTATTTTATGCATATACATGTATACAGGTCAATCCCAATCTCCCAACTCATCCCACCACCACCACCCCATGGCTTCCCCCACTTTGTGTCCATACGTTTGTTCTCTACCTCTGTGTCTCTCTTTCTGCCCTGCAAACCAGTTCATCTGTACCATTTTTCTAGGTTCCACATATAGGCATTAATATACAATATTTGTTTTTCTCTTTCTGACTTACTTCACTCTGTATGACAGTCTCTAGATCCATCAACTTCTCTACAAATGACCCAGTTTCATTCCTTTTTTTGGCTGAGTAATATTCCATTATATATATGTACCACATCTTTATCCATTCGTCTGTCTGTGGGCATTTAGGTTGCTTCCATTGCCTGGCTATTGTAAATAGTGCTGCAATGAACATTGTGGTGAATGTGTCTTTGTGATTTATGGTTTTCTCTGGGTATATGCCCAGAAGTGGGATTGCTGGATCCTATGGTAATTCTCTTTTTAGTTTTTTAAAGGAACCTCCATACTGTTCTCCATAGTGACTGTATCAATTTACATTCCCACCAATAGCGGAAGAGGGTTCCTTTTGTCCACACCCTCCCCAGAATTTGTTGTTTGTAGATTATCTGATGAGGCCGATTCTCACAGGTGTGAGGTCTTACCTCATTGTAGTTTTGATTTGCATTTCTCTAATAATTAGTGATGTTGAGCAGCTTTTCATGTGCGTCTTGGCCATCTCTGTGTCTTCTTTGAAGAAACGTCTCTTTAGATCTTCTGCCCATTTTTGTATTGGGTTGTTTGTTTTATTAATATTAAGCTGCATGAGCTGTTTATATATATTGGAGATTAAACCTTTGTCCATTGATTCATTTGTGAACGTTTTCGCCCATTCTGAAGGTTGCCTTTTTCCATTCCCGTTTTTTTAACAAAGAAAGAAAGCAAGCAAAAGAAGCAGAACACTAATGTGCGTGAAATATGCCTCTTGAAACTGTCGTTTTGAAATATGGACGTCTTTTGAATTTTTTGGTCGATACATGACCCCAGTATATGTTTTCAGGGCAGGTGTCATTTACAGGCCTGTAATGATTTGGAATATCCACTGACCATTAGCGCTGGGATTAAAGCTGCTGTTGTGTGAAACGGCCACAAGGTGGCAGCAGTTCTCCCTTACCAAATCTGGTTACTAGGGCAGCAGAGCCTCAATGGAAGTCGCGTTCTAGATTGGAATGTAGAACGGAATGTGCCAGGAGAAAGCCCCTCAAGTTTGTCTCACTACTTCTTGTTCGTGTTTTTAATTTAATTTTTTATTTTTTATTACAGCAAGTTTGAGTACAACGTTTAGCTAGTTGTAGGTGTGCAAGGGGTGGTTCTTTTACACATATACATATGTCTGTTCTTCCTGGGATCCTTTTCCCATGTACGTTATGACAGAATGTTGAGTAGTCTTCTCTTGGTACTCCGTAGGTCTTTGGTGATTACATACGTCTACTGTGTTTGTATATGTCTGTTAACCCCAATATCATAATGAATTCAATCCTCACACCTTTCCTTTGGTGAACCATAAGTTTGTTTAATGAATCTGTGATTGCCCTTCTCCGTGGAAATATCTGCCCTGGTATCAATTTATAGGTAACACCTATAAGTGATATGATATGATATGTGTCTTTCACTTTCTGACTTACTCCAAGTCACGTGATTACCTCGAGACTCATCTACGGTGCTGCAAATGGCATTGTGTCCTTTTTTTCCTTGGCGAATATTCTGTCTTAGCGAGGTCCATTTTCTGCAATGTGATTCCCCGAGGGCTGAGGATTAGCTGACCTGGGCAGCCTGACCCTGCCGGCAAGCCCTCCCCAGGTGTGCCTGGGTTGAGGTCAATATAAACAGCACTCCAGGCAGCAATAGCCCCTGCAGCTGTGCCTGACTCCATATTCTCTGCCCCGTCAGCAGTCTCGGGGCTGTGCTGGTGGGAGGGTGTGAGGGTCCACGGCTTTGTGGGGGGCCCGGTGTGAGTGGGGCTCTGCTGGACTTTCAGCAGGAGTTGCCAGGCTGCCACCTGTAAAGAAGAGGATGTGTCACCCATAACTTCCACTGGAATATCTCTCCGGGCTGAGGTGAGGAAGGAAAAAAAGGAGTGGGGGCCGGGACAGGAGGGGTATTTCAGGCAGGGCAATGGAAAGCTTCCAGAAGAGTGCCCGTGGCCAGGACCATCCTGGCTGACCTGCAGGCACCAAGTTGGCCTGCGTGCTGTCGCTGGTGTGGCTCCACGGCCCTTCCTCTAGGCTTTCAAGCCCTTGTACATATTCAGGTGTTTCACCTGGGAAGGGTGGGAAGAGTTCAGCAGCAGCTGGCCTGGGGCTCAGCTCACGTTTACTCACAGAGGCCTCGGCACGGTCCCCCAGCTTTGCAATAAGGACGCTCCTTGCGTGGGCGGGCCGGGCTGCTGGCTGTATGGGAGATGATTCCCCACCTCTGACCAATTTCAGAATTGTTTACCACTGGAGCAAGTGCCTTGGTAGTGTTTTCCTCTGTATAAATGTTAGGTTCAGTTTTTTTTTTCTTTTTTGGTTCAAGTTAGATTTTATTCCTCTTTTATGTATTTATGGATATAAGCATGGAAATAATTCATTCTTATAAATACATCAGTGTGAATGGAAGAAATTTTTTTCTGTTTTATTTTTACATTTTATTTTTAAAAATTTTGAAATTTAATTTAATTTATTTTTTTTATACAGTAGGTTAATATTAGTTATCTATTTTATGCATATACTTGTATACAGGTCAATCCCAATCTCCCAACTCATCCCACCTCCACCACCCCATGGCTTCCCCCACTTTGTGTCCATACGTTTGTTCTCTACCTCTGTGTCTCTCTTTCTGCCCTGCAAACCAGTTCATCTGTACCATTTTTCTAGGTTCCACATATAGGCATTAATATACAATATGTTTTTCTCTTTCTGACTTACTTCACTCTGTATGACAGTCTCTAGATCCATCAACTTCTCTACAAATGACCCAGTTTCATTCCTTTTTTTGGCTGAGTAATATTCCATTTTATATATGTACCACATCTTTATCCATTCGTCTGTCTGTGGGCATTTAGGTTGCTTCCATTACCTGGCTATTGTAAATAGTGCTGCAATGAACATTGTGGTGAATGTGTCTTTGTGATTTATGGTTTTCTCTGGGTATATGCCCAGAAGTGGGATTGCTGGATCCTATGGTAATTCTCTTTTTAGTTTTTTAAAAGAACCTCCATACTGTTCTCCATAGTGACTGTATCAATTTACATTCCCACCAATAGCGGAAGAGGGTTCCTTTTGTCCACACCCTCCCCAGAATTTGTTGTTTGTATATTATCTGATGATGCCGATTCTCACAGGTGTGAGGTCTTACCTCATTGTAGTTTTGATTTACATTTCTCTAATAATTAGTGATGTTGAGCAGCTTTTCATGTGCGTCTTGGCCATCTCTGTGTCTTCTTTGAAGAAACGTCTCTTTAGATCTTCTGCCCATTTTTGTATTGGGTTGTTTGTTTTATTAATATTAAGCTGCATGAGCTGTTTATATATATTGGAGATTAAACCTTTGTCCATTGATTCGTTTGTGAACGTTTTCGCCCATTCTGAGGGATGCCTTTCTCCATTCCCGTTTTTTTAACAAAGAAAGAAAGCAAGCAAAAGAAGCAGAACACTAATGTGCGTGAAATATGCCTCTTGAAACTGTCGTTTTGAAATATGGACGTCTTTTGAATTTTTTGGTCGATATATGACCCCAGGATATGTTTTCAGGGCAGGTGTCATTTACAGGCCTGTAATGATTTGGAATATCCACTGACCATTAGCGCTGGGATTAAAGCTGCTGTTGTGTGAAACGGCCACAAGGTGGCAGCAGTTCTCCCTTACCAAATCTGGTTACTAGGGCAGCAGAGCCTCAATGGAAGTCGCGTTCTAGATTGGAATGTAGAACGGAATGTGCCAGGAGAAAGCCCCTCAAGTTTGTCTCACTACTTCTTGTTCGTGTTTTTAATTTAATTTTTTATTTTTTATTACAGCAAGTTTGAGTACAACGTTTAGCTTGTTGTAGGTGTGCAAGAGGTGGTTCTTTTACACATATACATATGTCTGTTCTTCCTGGGATCCTTTTCCCATGTACGTTATGACAGAATGTTGAGTAGTCTTCTCTTGGTACTCCGTAGGTCTTTGGTGATTACATACGTCTACTGTGTTTGTATATGTCTGTTAACCCCAATATCATAATGAATTCAATCCTCACACCTTTCCTTTGGTGAACCATAAGTTTGTTTAATGAATCTGTGATTGCCCTTCTCCGTGGAAATATCTGCCCTGGTATCAATTTATAGGTAACACCTATAAGTGATATGATATGATATGTGTCTTTCACTTTCTGACTTACTCCAAGTCACGTGATTACCTCGAGACTCATCTACGGTGCTGCAAATGGCGTTGTGTCCTTTTTTTCCTTGGCGAATATTCTGTCTTAGCGAGGTCCATTTTCTGCAATGTGATTCCCCGAGGGCTGAGGATTAGCTGACCTGGGCAGCCTGACCCTGCCGGCAAGCCCTCCCCAGGTGTGCCTGGGTTGAGGTCAATATAAACAGCACTCCAGGCAGCAATAGCCCCTGCAGCTGTGCCTGACTCCATATTCTCTGCCCCGTCAGCAGTCTCGGGGCTGTGCTGGTGGGAGGGTGTGAGGGTCCACGGCTTTGTGGGGGGCCCGGTGTGAGTGGGGCTCTGCTGGACTTTCGGCAGGAGTTGCCAGGCTGCCACCTGTAAAGAAGAGGATGTGTCACCCATAACTTCCACTGGAATATCTCTCCGGGCTGAGGTGAGGAAGGAAAAAAAGGAGTGGGGGCCGGGACAGGAGGGGTATCTCAGGCAGGGCAATGGAAAGCTTCCAGAAGAGCGCCCGTGGCCAGGACCATCCTGGCTGACCTGCAGGCACCAAGTTGGCCTGCGTGCTGTCGCTGGTTTGGGTCCTCGGCCCTTCCTCTAGGCGTTCAAGCCCTTGTACATATTCAGGTGTTTCACCTGGGAAGGGTGGGAAGAGTTCAGCAGCAGCTGGCCTGGGGCTCAGCTCACGTTTACTCACAGAGGCCTCGGCATGGTCCCCCAGCTTTGCAATAAGGACGCTCCTTGCGTGGGCGGGCGGGGCTGCTGGCTGTATGGGAGATGATTCCCCACCTCTGACCAATTTCAGAATTGTTTACCACTGGAGCAAGAGCCTTGGTAGTGTTTTCCTCTGTATAAATGTTAGGTTCAGTTTTTTTTTCTTTTTTGGTTCAAGTTAGATTTTATTCCTCTTTTATGTATTTATGGATATAAGCATGGAAATAATTCATTCTTATAAATACATCAGTGTGAATGGAAGAACTTTTTTTCTGTTTTATTTTTACATTTTATTTTTAAAAATTTTGAAATTTAATTTAATTTATTTTTCTATACAGTAGGTTATTATTAGTTATCTATTTTATGCATATACATGTATACAGGTCAATCCCAATCTCCCAACTCATCCCACCACCACCACCCCTTGGCTTCCCCCACTTTGTGTCCATACGTTTGTTCTCTACCTCTGTGTCTCTCTTTCTGCCCTGCAAACCAGTTCATCTGTACCATTTTTCTAGGTTCCACATATAGGCATTAATATACAATATTTGTTTTTCTCTTTCTGACTTACTTCACTCTGTATGACAGTCTCTAGATCCATCAACTTCTCTACAAATGACCCAGTTTCATTCCTTTTTTTGGCTGAGTAATATTCCATTATATATATGTACCACATCTTTATCCATTCGTCTGTCTGTGGGCATTTAGGTTGCTTCCATTGCCTGGCTATTGTAAATAGTGCTGCAATGAACATTGTGGTGAATGTGTCTTTGTGATTTATGGTTTTCTCTGGGTATATGCCCAGAAGTGGGATTGCTGGATCCTATGGTAATTCTCTTTTTAGTTTTTTAAAGGAACCTCCATACTGTTCTCCATAGTGACTGTATCAATTTACATTCCCACCAATAGCGGAAGAGGGTTCCTTTTGTCCACACCCTCCCCAGAATTTGTTGTTTGTAGATTATCTGATGAGGCCGATTCTCACAGGTGTGAGGTCTTACCTCATTGTAGTTTTGATTTGCATTTCTCTAATAATTAGTGATGTTGAGCAGCTTTTCATGTGCGTCTTGGCCATCTCTGTGTCTTCTTTGAAGAAACGTCTCTTTAGATCTTCTGCCCATTTTTGTATTGGGTTGTTTGTTTTATTAATATTAAGCTGCATGAGCTGTTTATATATATTGGAGATTAAACCTTTGTCCATTGATTCATTTGTGAACGTTTTCGCCCATTCTGAAGGTTGCCTTTTTCCATTCCCGTTTTTTTAACAAAGAAAGAAAGCAAGCAAAAGAAGCAGAACACTAATGTGCGTGAAATATGCCTCTTGAAACTGTCGTTTTGAAATATGGACGTCTTTTGAATTTTTTGGTCGATACATGACCCCAGTATATGTTTTCAGGGCAGGTGTCATTTACAGGCCTGTAATGATTTGGAATATCCACTGACCATTAGCGCTGGGATTAAAGCTGCTGTTGTGTGAAACGGCCACAAGGTGGCAGCAGTTCTCCCTTACCAAATCTGGTTACTAGGGCAGCAGAGCCTCAATGGAAGTCGCGTTCTAGATTGGAATGTAGAACGGAATGTGCCAGGAGAAAGCCCCTCAAGTTTGTCTCACTACTTCTTGTTCGTGTTTTTAATTTAATTTTTTATTTTTTATTACAGCAAGTTTGAGTACAACGTTTAGCTAGTTGTAGGTGTGCAAGGGGTGGTTCTTTTACACATATACATATGTCTGTTCTTCCTGGGATCCTTTTCCCATGTACGTTATGACAGAATGTTGAGTAGTCTTCTCTTGGTACTCCGTAGGTCTTTGGTGATTACATACGTCTACTGTGTTTGTATATGTCTGTTAACCCCAATATCATAATGAATTCAATCCTCACACCTTTCCTTTGGTGAACCATAAGTTTGTTTAATGAATCTGTGATTGCCCTTCTCCGTGGAAATATCTGCCCTGGTATCAATTTATAGGTAACACCTATAAGTGATATGATATGATATGTGTCTTTCACTTTCTGACTTACTCCAAGTCACGTGATTACCTCGAGACTCATCTACGGTGCTGCAAATGGCATTGTGTCCTTTTTTTCCTTGGCGAATATTCTGTCTTAGCGAGGTCCATTTTCTGCAATGTGATTCCCCGAGGGCTGAGGATTAGCTGACCTGGGCAGCCTGACCCTGCCGGCAAGCCCTCCCCAGGTGTGCCTGGGTTGAGGTCAATATAAACAGCACTCCAGGCAGCAATAGCCCCTGCAGCTGTGCCTGACTCCATATTCTCTGCCCCGTCAGCAGTCTCGGGGCTGTGCTGGTGGGAGGGTGTGAGGGTCCACGGCTTTGTGGGGGGCCCGGTGTGAGTGGGGCTCTGCTGGACTTTCAGCAGGAGTTGCCAGGCTGCCACCTGTAAAGAAGAGGATGTGTCACCCATAACTTCCACTGGAATATCTCTCCGGGCTGAGGTGAGGAAGGAAAAAAAGGAGTGGGGGCCGGGACAGGACGGGTATTTCAGGCAGGGCAATGGAAAGCTTCCAGAAGAGTGCCCGTGGCCAGGACCATCCTGGCTGACCTGCAGGCACCAAGTTGGCCTGCGTGCTGCCGCTGGTGTGGCTCCACGGCCCTTCCTCTAGGCTTTCAAGCCCTTGTACATATTCAGGTGTTTCACCTGGGAAGGGTGGGAAGAGTTCAGCAGCAGCTGGCCTGGGGCTCAGCTCACGTTTACTCACAGAGGCCTCGGCACGGTCCCCCAGCTTTGCAATAAGGACGCTCCTTGCGTGGGCGGGCGGGGCTGCTGGCTGTATGGGAGATGATTCCCCACCTCTGACCAATTTCAGAATTGTTTACCACTGGAGCAAGTGCCTTGGTAGTGTTTTCCTCTGTATAAATGTTAGGTTCAGTTTTTTTTTTCTTTTTTGGTTCAAGTTAGATTTTATTCCTCTTTTATGTATTTATGGATATAAGCATGGAAATAATTCATTCTTATAAATACATCAGTGTGAATGGAAGAAATTTTTTTCTGTTTTATTTTTACATTTTATTTTTAAAAATTTTGAAATTTAATTTAATTTATTTTTTTTATACAGTAGGTTAATATTAGTTATCTATTTTATGCATATACATGTATACAGGTCAATCCCAATCTCCAAACTCATCCCACCTCCACCACCCCATGGCTTCCCCCACTTTGTGTCCATACGTTTGTTCTCTACCTCTGTGTCTCTCTTTCTGCCCTGCAAACCAGTTCATCTGTACCATTTTTCTAGGTTCCACATATAGGCATTAATATACAATATGTTTTTCTCTTTCTGACTTACTTCACTCTGTATGACAGTCTCTAGATCCATCAACTTCTCTACAAATGACCCAGTTTCATTCCTTTTTTTGGCTGAGTAATATTCCATTTTATATATGTACCACATCTTTATCCATTCGTCTGTCTGTGGGCATTTAGGTTGCTTCCATTACCTGGCTATTGTAAATAGTGCTGCAATGAACATTGTGGTGAATGTGTCTTTGTGATTTATGGTTTTCTCTGGGTATATGCCCAGAAGTGGGATTGCTGGATCCTATGGTAATTCTCTTTTTAGTTTTTTAAAAGAACCTCCATACTGTTCTCCATAGTGACTGTATCAATTTACATTCCCACCAATAGCGGAAGAGGGTTCCTTTTGTCCACACCCTCCCCAGAATTTGTTGTTTGTATATTATCTGATGATGCCGATTCTCACAGGTGTGAGGTCTTACCTCATTGTAGTTTTGATTTACATTTCTCTAATAATTAGTGATGTTGAGCAGCTTTTCATGTGCGTCTTGGCCATCTCTGTGTCTTCTTTGAAGAAACGTCTCTTTAGATCTTCTGCCCATTTTTGTATTGGGTTGTTTGTTTTATTAATATTAAGCTGCATGAGCTGTTTATATATATTGGAGATTAAACCTTTGTCCATTGATTCGTTTGTGAACGTTTTCGCCCATTCTGAGGGATGCCTTTCTCCATTCCCGTTTTTTTAACAAAGAAAGAAAGCAAGCAAAAGAAGCAGAACACTAATGTGCGTGAAATATGCCTCTTGAAACTGTCGTTTTGAAATATGGACGTCTTTTGAATTTTTTGGTCGATATATGACCCCAGGATATGTTTTCAGGGCAGGTGTCATTTACAGGCCTGTAATGATTTGGAATATCCACTGACCATTAGCGCTGGGATTAAAGCTGCTGTTGTGTGAAACGGCCACAAGGTGGCAGCAGTTCTCCCTTACCAAATCTGGTTACTAGGGCAGCAGAGCCTCAATGGAAGTCGCGTTCTAGATTGGAATGTAGAACGGAATGTGCCAGGAGAAAGCCCCTCAAGTTTGTCTCACTACTTCTTGTTCGTGTTTTTAATTTAATTTTTTATTTTTTATTACAGCAAGTTTGAGTACAACGTTTAGCTTGTTGTAGGTGTGCAAGAGGTGGTTCTTTTACACATATACATATGTCTGTTCTTCCTGGGATCCTTTTCCCATGTACGTTATGACAGAATGTTGAGTAGTCTTCTCTTGGTACTCCGTAGGTCTTTGGTGATTACATACGTCTACTGTGTTTGTATATGTCTGTTAACCCCAATATCATAATGAATTCAATCCTCACACCTTTCCTTTGGTGAACCATAAGTTTGTTTAATGAATCTGTGATTGCCCTTCTCCGTGGAAATATCTGCCCTGGTATCAATTTATAGGTAACACCTATAAGTGATATGATATGATATGTGTCTTTCACTTTCTGACTTACTCCAAGTCACGTGATTACCTCGAGACTCATCTACGGTGCTGCAAATGGCGTTGTGTCCTTTTTTTCCTTGGCGAATATTCTGTCTTAGCGAGGTCCATTTTCTGCAATGTGATTCCCCGAGGGCTGAGGATTAGCTGACCTGGGCAGCCTGACCCTGCCGGCAAGCCCTCCCCAGGTGTGCCTGGGTTGAGGTCAATATAAACAGCACTCCAGGCAGCAATAGCCCCTGCAGCTGTGCCTGACTCCATATTCTCTGCCCCGTCAGCAGTCTCGGGGCTGTGCTGGTGGGAGGGTGTGAGGGTCCACGGCTTTGTGGGGGGCCCGGTGTGAGTGGGGCTCTGCTGGACTTTCGGCAGGAGTTGCCAGGCTGCCACCTGTAAAGAAGAGGATGTGTCACCCATAACTTCCACTGGAATATCTCTCCGGGCTGAGGTGAGGAAGGAAAAAAAGGAGTGGGGGCCGGGACAGGAGGGGTATCTCAGGCAGGGCAATGGAAAGCTTCCAGAAGAGCGCCCGTGGCCAGGACCATCCTGGCTGACCTGCAGGCACCAAGTTGGCCTGCGTGCTGTCGCTGGTTTGGGTCCTCGGCCCTTCCTCTAGGCGTTCAAGCCCTTGTACATATTCAGGTGTTTCACCTGGGAAGGGTGGGAAGAGTTCAGCAGCAGCTGGCCTGGGGCTCAGCTCACGTTTACTCACAGAGGCCTCGGCATGGTCCCCCAGCTTTGCAATAAGGACGCTCCTTGCGTGGGCGGGCGGGGCTGCTGGCTGTATGGGAGATGATTCCCCACCTCTGACCAATTTCAGAATTGTTTACCACTGGAGCAAGAGCCTTGGTAGTGTTTTCCTCTGTATAAATGTTAGGTTCAGTTTTTTTTTCTTTTTTGGTTCAAGTTAGATTTTATTCCTCTTTTATGTATTTATGGATATAAGCATGGAAATAATTCATTCTTATAAATACATCAGTGTGAATGGAAGAACTTTTTTTCTGTTTTATTTTTACATTTTATTTTTAAAAATTTTGAAATTTAATTTAATTTATTTTTTTATACAGTAGGTTATTATTAGTTATCTATTTTATGCATATACATGTATACAGGTCAATCCCAATCTCCCAACTCATCCCACCACCACCACCCCATGGCTTCCCCCACTTTGTGTCCATACGTTTGTTCTCTACCTCTGTGTATCTATTTCTGCCCTGCAAACCAGTTCATCTGTACCATTTTTCTAGGTTCCACATATAGGCATTAATATACAATATTTGTTTTTCTCTTTCTGACTTACTTCACTCTGTATGACAGTCTCTAGATCCATCAACTTCTCTACAAATGACCCAGTTTCATTCCTTTATTTGGCTGAGTAATATTCCATTTTATATATGTACCACATCTTTATCCATTCGTCTGTCTGTGGGCATTTAGGTTGCTTCCATTACCTGGCTATTGTAAATAGTGCTGCAATGAACATTGTGGTGAATGTGTCTTTGTGATTTATGGTTTTCTCTGGGTATATGCCCAGAAGTGGGATTGCTGGATCCTATGGTAATTCTCTTTTTAGTTTTTGAAAGGAACCTCCATACTGTTCTCCATAGTGACTGTATCAATTTACATTCCCACCAATAGCGGAAGAGGGTTCCTTTTGTCCACACCCTCCCCAGAATTTGTTGTTTGTAGATTATCTGATGATGCCGATTCTCACAGGTGTGAGGTCTTACCTCATTGTAGTTTTGATTTCCATTTCTCTAATAATTAGTGATGTTGAGCAGCTTTTCATGTGCGTCTTGGCCATCTCTGTGTCTTCTTTGAAGAAACGTCTCTTTAGATCTTCTGCCCATTTTTGTATTGGGTTGTTTGTTTTATTAATATTAAGCTGCATGAGCTGTTTATATATATTGGAGATTAAACCTTTGCCCATTGATTCGTTTGTGAACGTTTTCGCCCATTCTGAGGGTTGCCTTTTTCCATTCCCGTTTTTTTAACAAAGAAAGAAAGCAAGCAAAAGAAGCAGAACACTAATGTGCGTGAAATATGCCTCTTGAAACTGTCGTTTTGAAATATGGACGTCTTTTGAATTTTTTGGTCGATATATGACCCCAGGATTTGTTTTCAGGGCAGGTGTCATTTACAGGCCTGTAATGATTTGGAATATCCACTGACCATTAGCGCTGGGATTAAAGCTGCTGTTGTGTGAAACGGCCACAAGGTGGCAGCAGTTCTCCCTTACCAAATCTGGTTACTAGGGCAGCAGAGCCTCAATGGAAGTCGCGTTCTAGATTGGAATGTAGAACGGAATGTGCCAGGAGAAAGCCCCTCAAGTTTGTCTCACTACTTCTTGTTCGTGTTTTTAATTTAATTTTTTATTTTTTATTACAGCAAGTTTGAGTACAACGTTTAGCTTGTTGTAGGTGTGCAAGAGGTGGTTCTTTTACACATATACATATGTCTGTTCTTCCTGGGATCCTTTTCCCATGTACGTTATGACAGAATGTTGAGTAGTCTTCTCTTGGTACTCCGTAGGTCTTTGGTGATTCTATACGTCTACTGTGTTTGTATATGTCTGTTAACCCCAATATCGTAATGAATTCAATCCTCACACCTTTCCTTTGGTGAACCATAAGTTTTTTTAATGAATCTGTGATTGCCCTTCTCCGTGGAAATATCTGCCCTGGTATCAATTTATAGGTAACACCTATAAGTGATATGATATGATATGTGTCTTTCACTTTCTGACTTACTCCAAGTCACGTGATTACCTCGAGACTCATCTACGGTGCTGCAAATGGCATTGTGTCTTTTTTTTCCTTGGCGAATATTCTGTCTTAGCGAGGTCCATTTTCTGCAATGTGATTCCCCGAGGGCTGAGGATTAGCTGACCTGGGCAGCCTGACCCTGCCGGCAAGCCCTCCCCAGGTGTGCCTGGGTTGAGGTCAATATAAACAGCACTCCAGGCAGCAATAGCCCCTGCAGCTGTGCCTGACTCCATATTCTCTGCCCCGTCAGCAGTCTCGGGGCTGTGCTGGTGGGAGGGTGTGAGGGTCCACGGCTTTGTGGGGGGCCCGGTGTGAGTGGGGCTCTGCTGGACTTTCGGCAGGAGTTGCCAGGCTGCCACCTGTAAAGAAGAGGATGTGTCACCCATAACTTCCACTGGAATATCTCTCCGGGCTGAGGTGAGGAAGGAAAAAAAGGAGTGGGTGCCGGGACAGGAGGGGTATCTCAGGCAGGGCAATGGAAAGCTTCCAGAAGAGCGCCCGTGGCCAGGACCATCCTGGCTGACCTGCAGGCACCAAGTTGGCCTGCGTGCTGTCGCTGGTGTGGCTCCACGGCCCTTCCTCTAGGCTTTCAAGCCCTTGTACATATTCAGGTGTTTCACCTGGGAAGGGTGGGAAGAGTTCAGCAGCAGCTGGCCTGGGGCTCAGCTCACGTTTCCTCACAGAGGCCTCGGCACGGTCCCCCAGCTTTGCAATAAGGACGCTCCTTGCGTGGGCGGGCGGGGCTGCTGGCTCTATGGGAGATGATTCCCCACCTCTGACCAATTTCTGAATTGTTTACCACTGGAGCAAGTGCCTTGGTAGTGTTTTCCTCTGTATAAATGTTAGGTTCAGTTTTTTTTTCTTTTTTGGTTCAAGTTAGATTTTATTCCTCTTTTATGTATTTATGGATATAAGCATGGAAATAATTCATTCTTATAAATACATCAGTGTGAATGGAAGAACTTTTTTTCTGTTTTATTTTTACATTTTATTGTTAAAAATTTTGAAATTTAATTTAATTTATTTTTTTATACAGTAGGTTATTATTAGTTATCTATTTTATGCATATACATGTATACAGGTCAATCCCAATCTCCCAACTCATCCCACCACCACCACCCCATGGCTTCCCCAACTTTGTGTCCATACGTTTGTTCTCTACCTCTGTGTATCTATTTCTGCCCTGCAAACCAGTTCATCTGTACCATTTTTCTAGGTTCCACATATAGGCATTAATATACAATATTTGTTTTTCTCTTTCTGACTTACTTCACTCTGTATGACAGTCTCTAGATCCATCAACTTCTCTACAAATGACCCAGGTTCATTCCTTTTTTTGGCTGAGTAATATTCCATTTTATATATGTACCACATCTTTATCCATTCGTCTGTCTGTGGGCATTTAGGTTGCTTCCATTACCTGGCTATTGTAAATAGTGCTGCAATGAACATTGTGGTGAATGTGTCTTTGTGATTTATGGTTTTCTCTGGGTATATGCCCAGAAGTGGGATTGCTGGATCCTATGGTAATTCTCTTTTTAGTTTTTGAAAGGAACCTCCATACTGTTCTCCATAGTGACTGTATCAATTTACATTCCCACCAATAGCGGAAGAGGGTTCCTTTTGTCCACACCCTCCCCAGAATTTGTTGTTTGTAGATTATCTGATGATGCCGATTCTCACAGGTGTGAGGTCTTACCTCATTGTAGTTTTGATTTACATTTCTCTAATAATTAGTGATGTTGAGCAGCTTTTCATGTGCGTCTTGGCCATCTCTGTGTCTTCTTTGAAGAAACGTCTCTTTAGATCTTCTGCCCATTTTTGTATTGGGTTGTTTGTTTTATTAATATTAAGCTGCATGAGCTGTTTATATATATTGGAGATTAAACCTTTGTCCATTGATTCGTTTGTGAACGTTTTCGCCCATTCTGAGGGATGCCTTTCTCCATTCCCGTTTTTTTAACAAAGAAAGAAAGCAAGCAAAAGAAGCAGAACACTAATGTGCGTGAAATATGCCTCTTGAAACTGTCGTTTTGAAATATGGACGTCTTTTGAATTTTTTGGTCGATATATGACCCCAGGATATGTTTTCAGGGCAGGTGTCATTTACAGGCCTGTAATGATTTGGAATATCCACTGACCATTAGCGCTGGGATTAAAGCTGCTGTTGTGTGAAACGGCCACAAGGTGGCAGCAGTTCTCCCTTACCAAATCTGGTTACTAGGGCAGCAGAGCCTCAATGGAAGTCGCGTTCTAGATTGGAATGTAGAACGGAATGTGCCAGGAGAAAGCCCCTCAAGTTTGTCTCACTACTTCTTGTTCGTGTTTTTAATTTAATTTTTTATTTTTTATTACAGCAAGTTTGAGTACAACGTTTAGCTAGTTGTAGGTGTGCAAGAGGTGGTTCTTTTACACATATACATATGTCTGTTCTTCCTGGGATCCTTTTCCCATGTACGTTATGACAGAATGTTGAGTAGTCTTCTCTTGGTACTCCGTAGGTCTTTGGTGATTACATACGTCTACTGTGTTTGTATATGTCTGTTAACCCCAATATCATAATGAATTCAATCCTCACACCTTTCCTTTGGTGAACCATAAGTTTGTTTAATGAATCTGTGATTGCCCTTCTCCGTGGAAATATCTGCCCTGGTATCAATTTATAGGTAACACCTATAAGTGATATGATATGATATGTGTCTTTCACTTTCTGACTTACTCCAAGTCACGTGATTACCTCGAGACTCATCTACGGTGCTGCAAATGGCATTGTGTCCTTTTTTTCCTTGGCGAATATTCTGTCTTAGCGAGGTCCATTTTCTGCAATGTGATTCCCCGAGGGCTGAGGATTAGCTGACCTGGGCAGCCTGACCCTGCCGGCAAGCCCTCCCCAGGTGTGCCTGGGTTGAGGTCAATATAAACAGCACTCCAGGCAGCAATAGCCCCTGCAGCTGTGCCTGACTGCATATTCTCTGCCCCGTCAGCAGTCTCGGGGCTGTGCTGGTGGGAGGGTGTGAGGGTCCACGGCTTTGTGGGGGGCCCGGTGTGAGTGGGGCTCTGCTGGACTTTCGGCAGGAGTTGCCAGGCTGCCACCTGTAAAGAAGAGGATGTGTCACCCATAACTTCCACTGGAATATCTCTCCGGGCTGAGGTGAGGAAGGAAAAAAAGGAGTGGGGGCCGGGACAGGAGGGGTATCTCAGGCAGGGCAATGGAAAGCTTCCAGAAGAGCGCCCGTGGCCAGGACCATCCTGGCTGACCTGCAGGCACCAAGTTGGCCTGCGTGCTGTCGCTGGTTTGGGTCCTCGGCCCTTCCTCTAGGCGTTCAAGCCCTTGTACATATTCAGGTGTTTCACCTGGGAAGGGTGGGAAGAGTTCAGCAGCAGCTGGCCTGGGGCTCAGCTCACGTTTACTCACAGAGGCCTCGGCATGGTCCCCCAGCTTTGCAATAAGGACGCTCCTTGCGTGGGCGGGCGGGGCTGCTGGCTGTATGGGAGATGATTCCCCACCTCTGACCAATTTCAGAATTGTTTACCACTGGAGCAAAAGCCTTGGTAGTGTATTACTCTGTATAAATGTTAGGTTCAGTTTTTTTTTCTTTTTTGGTTCAAGTTAGATTTTATTCCTCTTTTATGTATTTATGGATATAAGCATGGAAATAATTCATTCTTATAAATACATCAGTGTGAATGGAAGAACTTTTTTTCTGTTTTATTTTTACATTTTATTTTTAAAAATTTTGAAATTTAATTTAATTTATTTTTCTATACAGTAGGTTATTATTAGTTATCTATTTTATGCATATACATGTATACAGGTCAATCCCAATCTCCCAACTCATCCCACCACCACCACCCCATGGCTTCCCCCACTTTGTGTCCATACGTTTGTTCTCTACCTCTGTGTCTCTCTTTCTGCCCTGCAAACCAGTTCATCTGTACCATTTTTCTAGGTTCCACATATAGGCATTAATATACAATATTTGTTTTTCTCTTTCTGACTTACTTCACTCTGTATGACAGTCTCTAGATCCATCAACTTCTCTACAAATGACCCAGTTTCATTCCTTTTTTTGGCTGAGTAATATTCCATTATATATATGTACCACATCTTTATCCATTCGTCTGTCTGTGGGCATTTAGGTTGCTTCCATTGCCTGGCTATTGTAAATAGTGCTGCAATGAACATTGTGGTGAATGTGTCTTTGTGATTTATGGTTTTCTCTGGGTATATGCCCAGAAGTGGGATTGCTGGATCCTATGGTAATTCTCTTTTTAGTTTTTTAAAGGAACCTCCATACTGTTCTCCATAGTGACTGTATCAATTTACATTCCCACCAATAGCGGAAGAGGGTTCCTTTTGTCCACACCCTCCCCAGAATTTGTTGTTTGTAGATTATCTGATGAGGCCGATTCTCACAGGTGTGAGGTCTTACCTCATTGTAGTTTTGATTTGCATTTCTCTAATAATTAGTGATGTTGAGCAGCTTTTCATGTGCGTCTTGGCCATCTCTGTGTCTTCTTTGAAGAAACGTCTCTTTAGATCTTCTGCCCATTTTTGTATTGGGTTGTTTGTTTTATTAATATTAAGCTGCATGAGCTGTTTATATATATTGGAGATTAAACCTTTGTCCATTGATTCATTTGTGAACGTTTTCGCCCATTCTGAAGGTTGCCTTTTTCCATTCCCGTTTTTTTAACAAAGAAAGAAAGCAAGCAAAAGAAGCAGAACACTAATGTGCGTGAAATATGCCTCTTGAAACTGTCGTTTTGAAATATGGACGTCTTTTGAATTTTTTGGTCGATACATGACCCCAGTATATGTTTTCAGGGCAGGTGTCATTTACAGGCCTGTAATGATTTGGAATATCCACTGACCATTAGCGCTGGGATTAAAGCTGCTGTTGTGTGAAACGGCCACAAGGTGGCAGCAGTTCTCCCTTACCAAATCTGGTTACTAGGGCAGCAGAGCCTCAATGGAAGTCGCGTTCTAGATTGGAATGTAGAACGGAATGTGCCAGGAGAAAGCCCCTCAAGTTTGTCTCACTACTTCTTGTTCGTGTTTTTAATTTAATTTTTTATTTTTTATTACAGCAAGT
The DNA here is from genome assembly GCF_964165515.1 of Mesoplodon bidens. NCBI lineage: Eukaryota > Metazoa > Chordata > Mammalia > Artiodactyla > Ziphiidae > Mesoplodon > Mesoplodon bidens. Next base: position 71,952 of record NW_027671587.1, on the reverse strand, counting down.
TTGAGTACAACGTTTAGCTAGTTGTAGGTGTGCAAGGGGTGGTTCTTTTACACATATACATATGTCTGTTCTTCCTGGGATCCTTTTCCCATGTACGTTATGACAGAATGTTGAGTAGTCTTCTCTTGGTACTCCGTAGGTCTTTGGTGATTACATACGTCTACTGTGTTTGTATATGTCTGTTAACCCCAATATCATAATGAATTCAATCCTCACACCTTTCCTTTGGTGAACCATAAGTTTGTTTAATGAATCTGTGATTGCCCTTCTCCGTGGAAATATCTGCCCTGGTATCAATTTATAGGTAACACCTATAAGTGATATGATATGATATGTGTCTTTCACTTTCTGACTTACTCCAAGTCACGTGATTACCTCGAGACTCATCTACGGTGCTGCAAATGGCATTGTGTCCTTTTTTTCCTTGGCGAATATTCTGTCTTAGCGAGGTCCATTTTCTGCAATGTGATTCCCCGAGGGCTGAGGATTAGCTGACCTGGGCAGCCTGACCCTGCCGGCAAGCCCTCCCCAGGTGTGCCTGGGTTGAGGTCAATATAAACAGCACTCCAGGCAGCAATAGCCCCTGCAGCTGTGCCTGACTCCATATTCTCTGCCCCGTCAGCAGTCTCGGGGCTGTGCTGGTGGGAGGGTGTGAGGGTCCACGGCTTTGTGGGGGGCCCGGTGTGAGTGGGGCTCTGCTGGACTTTCAGCAGGAGTTGCCAGGCTGCCACCTGTAAAGAAGAGGATGTGTCACCCATAACTTCCACTGGAATATCTCTCCGGGCTGAGGTGAGGAAGGAAAAAAAGGAGTGGGGGCCGGGACAGGAGGGGTATTTCAGGCAGGGCAATGGAAAGCTTCCAGAAGAGTGCCCGTGGCCAGGACCATCCTGGCTGACCTGCAGGCACCAAGTTGGCCTGCGTGCTGTCGCTGGTGTGGCTCCACGGCCCTTCCTCTAGGCTTTCAAGCCCTTGTACATATTCAGGTGTTTCACCTGGGAAGGGTGGGAAGAGTTCAGCAGCAGCTGGCCTGGGGCTCAGCTCACGTTTACTCACAGAGGCCTCGGCATGGTCCCCCAGCTTTGCAATAAGGACGCTCCTTGCGTGGGCGGGCGGGGCTGCTGGCTGTATGGGAGATGATTCCCCACCTCTGACCAATTTCAGAATTGTTTACCACTGGAGCAAAAGCCTTGGTAGTGTATTCCTCTGTATAAATGTTAGGTTCAGTTTTTTTTTCTTTTTTGGTTCAAGTTAGATTTTATTCCTCTTTTATGTATTTATGGATATAAGCATGGAAATAATTCATTCTTATAAATACATCAGTGTGAATGGAAGAACTTTTTTTCTGTTTTATTTTTACATTTTATTTTTAAAAATTTTGAAATTTAATTTAATTTATTTTTCTATACAGTAGGTTATTATTAGTTATCTATTTTATGCATATACATGTATACAGGTCAATCCCAATCTCCCAACTCATCCCACCACCACCACCCCATGGCTTCCCCCACTTTGTGTCCATACGTTTGTTCTCTACCTCTGTGTCTCTCTTTCTGCCCTGCAAACCAGTTCATCTGTACCATTTTTCTAGGTTCCACATATAGGCATTAATATACAATATTTGTTTTTCTCTTTCTGACTTACTTCACTCTGTATGACAGTCTCTAGATCCATCAACTTCTCTACAAATGACCCAGTTTCATTCCTTTTTTTGGCTGAGTAATATTCCATTATATATATGTACCACATCTTTATCCATTCGTCTGTCTGTGGGCATTTAGGTTGCTTCCATTGCCTGGCTATTGTAAATAGTGCTGCAATGAACATTGTGGTGAATGTGTCTTTGTGATTTATGGTTTTCTCTGGGTATATGCCCAGAAGTGGGATTGCTGGATCCTATGGTAATTCTCTTTTTAGTTTTTTAAAGGAACCTCCATACTGTTCTCCATAGTGACTGTATCAATTTACATTCCCACCAATAGCGGAAGAGGGTTCCTTTTGTCCACACCCTCCCCAGAATTTGTTGTTTGTAGATTATCTGATGAGGCCGATTCTCACAGGTGTGAGGTCTTACCTCATTGTAGTTTTGATTTGCATTTCTCTAATAATTAGTGATGTTGAGCAGCTTTTCATGTGCGTCTTGGCCATCTCTGTGTCTTCTTTGAAGAAACGTCTCTTTAGATCTTCTGCCCATTTTTGTATTGGGTTGTTTGTTTTATTAATATTAAGCTGCATGAGCTGTTTATATATATTGGAGATTAAACCTTTGTCCATTGATTCATTTGTGAACGTTTTCGCCCATTCTGAAGGTTGCCTTTTTCCATTCCCGTTTTTTTAACAAAGAAAGAAAGCAAGCAAAAGAAGCAGAACACTAATGTGCGTGAAATATGCCTCTTGAAACTGTCGTTTTGAAATATGGACGTCTTTTGAATTTTTTGGTCGATACATGACCCCAGTATATGTTTTCAGGGCAGGTGTCATTTACAGGCCTGTAATGATTTGGAATATCCACTGACCATTAGCGCTGGGATTAAAGCTGCTGTTGTGTGAAACGGCCACAAGGTGGCAGCAGTTCTCCCTTACCAAATCTGGTTACTAGGGCAGCAGAGCCTCAATGGAAGTCGCGTTCTAGATTGGAATGTAGAACGGAATGTGCCAGGAGAAAGCCCCTCAAGTTTGTCTCACTACTTCTTGTTCGTGTTTTTAATTTAATTTTTTATTTTTTATTACAGCAAGTTTGAGTACAACGTTTAGCTAGTTGTAGGTGTGCAAGGGGTGGTTCTTTTACACATATACATATGTCTGTTCTTCCTGGGATCCTTTTCCCATGTACGTTATGACAGAATGTTGAGTAGTCTTCTCTTGGTACTCCGTAGGTCTTTGGTGATTACATACGTCTACTGTGTTTGTATATGTCTGTTAACCCCAATATCATAATGAATTCAATCCTCACACCTTTCCTTTGGTGAACCATAAGTTTGTTTAATGAATCTGTGATTGCCCTTCTCCGTGGAAATATCTGCCCTGGTATCAATTTATAGGTAACACCTATAAGTGATATGATATGATATGTGTCTTTCACTTTCTGACTTACTCCAAGTCACGTGATTACCTCGAGACTCATCTACGGTGCTGCAAATGGCATTGTGTCCTTTTTTTCCTTGGCGAATATTCTGTCTTAGCGAGGTCCATTTTCTGCAATGTGATTCCCCGAGGGCTGAGGATTAGCTGACCTGGGCAGCCTGACCCTGCCGGCAAGCCCTCCCCAGGTGTGCCTGGGTTGAGGTCAATATAAACAGCACTCCAGGCAGCAATAGCCCCTGCAGCTGTGCCTGACTCCATATTCTCTGCCCCGTCAGCAGTCTCGGGGCTGTGCTGGTGGGAGGGTGTGAGGGTCCACGGCTTTGTGGGGGGCCCGGTGTGAGTGGGGCTCTGCTGGACTTTCAGCAGGAGTTGCCAGGCTGCCACCTGTAAAGAAGAGGATGTGTCACCCATAACTTCCACTGGAATATCTCTCCGGGCTGAGGTGAGGAAGGAAAAAAAGGAGTGGGGGCCGGGACAGGAGGGGTATTTCAGGCAGGGCAATGGAAAGCTTCCAGAAGAGTGCCCGTGGCCAGGACCATCCTGGCTGACCTGCAGGCACCAAGTTGGCCTGCGTGCTGTCGCTGGTGTGGCTCCACGGCCCTTCCTCTAGGCTTTCAAGCCCTTGTACATATTCAGGTGTTTCACCTGGGAAGGGTGGGAAGAGTTCAGCAGCAGCTGGCCTGGGGCTCAGCTCACGTTTACTCACAGAGGCCTCGGCACGGTCCCCCAGCTTTGCAATAAGGACGCTCCTTGCGTGGGCGGGCGGGGCTGCTGGCTGTATGGGAGATGATTCCCCACCTCTGACCAATTTCAGAATTGTTTACCACTGGAGCAAGTGCCTTGGTAGTGTTTTCCTCTGTATAAATGTTAGGTTCAGTTTTTTTTTTCTTTTTTGGTTCAAGTTAGATTTTATTCCTCTTTTATGTATTTATGGATATAAGCATGGAAATAATTCATTCTTATAAATACATCAGTGTGAATGGAAGAAATTTTTTTCTGTTTTATTTTTACATTTTATTTTTAAAAATTTTGAAATTTAATTTAATTTATTTTTTTTATACAGTAGGTTAATATTAGTTATCTATTTTATGCATATACATGTATACAGGTCAATCCCAATCTCCCAACTCATCCCACCTCCACCACCCCATGGCTTCCCCCACTTTGTGTCCATACGTTTGTTCTCTACCTCTGTGTCTCTCTTTCTGCCCTGCAAACCAGTTCATCTGTACCATTTTTCTAGGTTCCACATATAGGCATTAATATACAATATGTTTTTCTCTTTCTGACTTACTTCACTCTGTATGACAGTCTCTAGATCCATCAACTTCTCTACAAATGACCCAGTTTCATTCCTTTTTTTGGCTGAGTAATATTCCATTTTATATATGTACCACATCTTTATCCATTCGTCTGTCTGTGGGCATTTAGGTTGCTTCCATTACCTGGCTATTGTAAATAGTGCTGCAATGAACATTGTGGTGAATGTGTCTTTGTGATTTATGGTTTTCTCTGGGTATATGCCCAGAAGTGGGATTGCTGGATCCTATGGTAATTCTCTTTTTAGTTTTTTAAAAGAACCTCCATACTGTTCTCCATAGTGACTGTATCAATTTACATTCCCACCAATAGCGGAAGAGGGTTCCTTTTGTCCACACCCTCCCCAGAATTTGTTGTTTGTATATTATCTGATGATGCCGATTCTCACAGGTGTGAGGTCTTACCTCATTGTAGTTTTGATTTACATTTCTCTAATAATTAGTGATGTTGAGCAGCTTTTCATGTGCGTCTTGGCCATCTCTGTGTCTTCTTTGAAGAAACGTCTCTTTAGATCTTCTGCCCATTTTTGTATTGGGTTGTTTGTTTTATTAATATTAAGCTGCATGAGCTGTTTATATATATTGGAGATTAAACCTTTGTCCATTGATTCGTTTGTGAACGTTTTCGCCCATTCTGAGGGATGCCTTTCTCCATTCCCGTTTTTTTAACAAAGAAAGAAAGCAAGCAAAAGAAGCAGAACACTAATGTGCGTGAAATATGCCTCTTGAAACTGTCGTTTTGAAATATGGACGTCTTTTGAATTTTTTGGTCGATATATGACCCCAGGATATGTTTTCAGGGCAGGTGTCATTTACAGGCCTGTAATGATTTGGAATATACACTGACCATTAGCGCTGGGATTAAAGCTGCTGTTGTGTGAAACGGCCACAAGGTGGCAGCAGTTCTCCCTTACCAAATCTGGTTACTAGGGCAGCAGAGCCTCAATGGAAGTCGCGTTCTAGATTGGAATGTAGAACGGAATGTGCCAGGAGAAAGCCCCTCAAGTTTGTCTCACTACTTCTTGTTCGTGTTTTTAATTTAATTTTTTATTTTTTATTACAGCAAGTTTGAGTACAACGTTTAGCTTGTTGTAGGTGTGCAAGAGGTGGTTCTTTTACACATATACATATGTCTGTTCTTCCTGGGATCCTTTTCCCATGTACGTTATGACAGAATGTTGAGTAGTCTTCTCTTGGTACTCCGTAGGTCTTTGGTGATTACATACGTCTACTGTGTTTGTATATGTCTGTTAACCCCAATATCATAATGAATTCAATCCTCACACCTTTCCTTTGGTGAACCATAAGTTTGTTTAATGAATCTGTGATTGCCCTTCTCCGTGGAAATATCTGCCCTGGTATCAATTTATAGGTAACACCTATAAGTGATATGATATGATATGTGTCTTTCACTTTCTGACTTACTCCAAGTCACGTGATTACCTCGAGACTCATCTACGGTGCTGCAAATGGCGTTGTGTCCTTTTTTTCCTTGGCGAATATTCTGTCTTAGCGAGGTCCATTTTCTGCAATGTGATTCCCCGAGGGCTGAGGATTAGCTGACCTGGGCAGCCTGACCCTGCCGGCAAGCCCTCCCCAGGTGTGCCTGGGTTGAGGTCAATATAAACAGCACTCCAGGCAGCAATAGCCCCTGCAGCTGTGCCTGACTCCATATTGTCTGCCCCGTCAGCAGTCTCGGGGCTGTGCTGGTGGGAGGGTGTGAGGGTCCACGGCTTTGTGGGGGGCCCGGTGTGAGTGGGGCTCTGCTGGACTTTCGGCAGGAGTTGCCAGGCTGCCACCTGTAAAGAAGAGGATGTGTCACCCATAACTTCCACTGGAATATCTCTCCGGGCTGAGGTGAGGAAGGAAAAAAAGGAGTGGGGGCCGGGACAGGAGGGGTATCTCAGGCAGGGCAATGGAAAGCTTCCAGAAGAGCGCCCGTGGCCAGGACCATCCTGGCTGACCTGCAGGCACCAAGTTGGCCTGCGTGCTGTCGCTGGTTTGGGTCCTCGGCCCTTCCTCTAGGCGTTCAAGCCCTTGTACATATTCAGGTGTTTCACCTGGGAAGGGTGGGAAGAGTTCAGCAGCAGCTGGCCTGGGGCTCAGCTCACGTTTACTCACAGAGGCCTCGGCATGGTCCCCCAGCTTTGCAATAAGGACGCTCCTTGCGTGGGCGGGCGGGTCTGCTGGCTGTATGGGAGATGATTCCCCACCTCTGACCAATTTCAGAATTGTTTACCACTGGAGCAAGAGCCTTGGTAGTGTTTTCCTCTGTATAAATGTTAGGTTCAGTTTTTTTTTCTTTTTTGGTTCAAGTTAGATTTTATTCCTCTTTTATGTATTTATGGATATAAGCATGGAAATAATTCATTCTTATAAATACATCAGTGTGAATGGAAGAACTTTTTTTCTGTTTTATTTTTACATTTTATTTTTAAAAATTTTGAAATTTAATTTAATTTATTTTTTTATACAGTAGGTTATTATTAGTTATCTATTTTATGCATATACATGTATACAGGTCAATCCCAATCTCCCAACTCATCCCACCACCACCACCCCATGGCTTCCCCCACTTTGTGTCCATACGTTTGTTCTCTACCTCTGTGTATCTATTTCTGCCCTGCAAACCAGTTCATCTGTACCATTTTTCTAGGTTCCACATATAGGCATTAATATACAATATTTGTTTTTCTCTTTCTGACTTACTTCACTCTGTATGACAGTCTCTAGATCCATCAACTTCTCTACAAATGACCCAGTTTCATTCCTTTATTTGGCTGAGTAATATTCCATTTTATATATGTACCACATCTTTATCCATTCGTCTGTCTGTGGGCATTTAGGTTGCTTCCATTACCTGGCTATTGTAAATAGTGCTGCAATGAACATTGTGGTGAATGTGTCTTTGTGATTTATGGTTTTCTCTGGGTATATGCCCAGAAGTGGGATTGCTGGATCCTATGGTAATTCTCTTTTTAGTTTTTGAAAGGAACCTCCATACTGTTCTCCATAGTGACTGTATCAATTTACATTCCCACCAATAGCGGAAGAGGGTTCCTTTTGTCCACACCCTCCCCAGAATTTGTTGTTTGTAGATTATCTGATGACGCCGATTCTCACAGGTGTGAGGTCTTACCTCATTGTAGTTTTGATTTCCATTTCTCTAATAATTAGTGATGTTGAGCAGCTTTTCATGTGCGTCTTGGCCATCTCTGTGTCTTCTTTGAAGAAACGTCTCTTTAGATCTTCTGCCCATTTTTGTATTGGGTTGTTTGTTTTATTAATATTAAGCTGCATGAGCTGTTTATATATATTGGAGATTAAACCTTTGCCCATTGATTCGTTTGTGAACGTTTTCGCCCATTCTGAGGGTTGCCTTTTTCCATTCCCGTTTTTTTAACAAAGAAAGAAAGCAAGCAAAAGAAGCAGAACACTAATGTGCGTGAAATATGCCTCTTGAAACTGTCGTTTTGAAATATGGACGTCTTTTGAATTTTTTGGTCGATATATGACCCCAGGATTTGTTTTCAGGGCAGGTGTCATTTACAGGCCTGTAATGATTTGGAATATCCACTGACCATTAGCGCTGGGATTAAAGCTGCTGTTGTGTGAAACGGCCACAAGGTGGCAGCAGTTCTCCCTTACCAAATCTGGTTACTAGGGCAGCAGAGCCTCAATGGAAGTCGCGTTCTAGATTGGAATGTAGAACGGAATGTGCCAGGAGAAAGCCCCTCAAGTTTGTCTCACTACTTCTTGTTCGTGTTTTTAATTTAATTTTTTATTTTTTATTACAGCAAGTTTGAGTACAACGTTTAGCTTGTTGTAGGTGTGCAAGAGGTGGTTCTTTTACACATATACATATGTCTGTTCTTCCTGGGATCCTTTTCCCATGTACGTTATGACAGAATGTTGAGTAGTCTTCTCTTGGTACTCCGTAGGTCTTTGGTGATTCTATACGTCTACTGTGTTTGTATATGTCTGTTAACCCCAATATCGTAATGAATTCAATCCTCACACCTTTCCTTTGGTGAACCATAAGTTTTTTTAATGAATCTGTGATTGCCCTTCTCCGTGGAAATATCTGCCCTGGTATCAATTTATAGGTAACACCTATAAGTGATATGATATGATATGTGTCTTTCACTTTCTGACTTACTCCAAGTCACGTGATTACCTCGAGACTCATCTACGGTGCTGCAAATGGCATTGTGTCTTTTTTTTCCTTGGCGAATATTCTGTCTTAGCGAGGTCCATTTTCTGCAATGTGATTCCCCGAGGGCTGAGGATTAGCTGACCTGGGCAGCCTGACCCTGCCGGCAAGCCCTCCCCAGGTGTGCCTGGGTTGAGGTCAATATAAACAGCACTCCAGGCAGCAATAGCCCCTGCAGCTGTGCCTGACTGCATATTCTCTGCCCCGTCAGCAGTCTCGGGGCTGTGCTGGTGGGAGGGTGTGAGGGTCCACGGCTTTGTGGGGGGCCCGGTGTGAGTGGGGCTCTGCTGGACTTTCGGCAGGAGTTGCCAGGCTGCCACCTGTAAAGAAGAGGATGTGTCACCCATAACTTCCACTGGAATATCTCTCCGGGCTGAGGTGAGGAAGGAAAAAAAGGAGTGGGTGCCGGGACAGGAGGGGTATCTCAGGCAGGGCAATGGAAAGCTTCCAGAAGAGCGCCCGTGGCCAGGACCATCCTGGCTGACCTGCAGGCACCAAGTTGGCCTGCGTGCTGTCGCTGGTGTGGCTCCACGGCCCTTCCTCTAGGCTTTCAAGCCCTTGTACATATTCAGGTGTTTCACCTGGGAAGGGTGGGAAGAGTTCAGCAGCAGCTGGCCTGGGGCTCAGCTCACGTTTCCTCACAGAGGCCTCGGCACGGTCCCCCAGCTTTGCAATAAGGACGCTCCTTGCGTGGGCGGGCGGGGCTGCTGGCTCTATGGGAGATGATTCCCCACCTCTGACCAATTTCTGAATTGTTTACCACTGGAGCAAGTGCCTTGGTAGTGTTTTCCTCTGTATAAATGTTAGGTTCAGTTTTTTTTTCTTTTTTGGTTCAAGTTAGATTTTATTCCTCTTTTATGTATTTATGGATATAAGCATGGAAATAATTCATTCTTATAAATACATCAGTGTGAATGGAAGAACTTTTTTTCTGTTTTATTTTTACATTTTATTGTTAAAAATTTTGAAATTTAATTTAATTTATTTTTTTATACAGTAGGTTATTATTAGTTATCTATTTTATGCATATACATGTATACAGGTCAATCCCAATCTCCCAACTCATCCCACCACCACCACCCCATGGCTTCCCCAACTTTGTGTCCATACGTTTGTTCTCTACCTCTGTGTATCTATTTCTGCCCTGCAAACCAGTTCATCTGTACCATTTTTCTAGGTTCCACATATAGGCATTAATATACAATATTTGTTTTTCTCTTTCTGACTTACTTCACTCTGTATGACAGTCTCTAGATCCATCAACTTCTCTACAAATGACCCAGGTTCATTCCTTTTTTTGGCTGAGTAATATTCCATTTTATATATGTACCACATCTTTATCCATTCGTCTGTCTGTGGGCATTTAGGTTGCTTCCATTACCTGGCTATTGTAAATAGTGCTGCAATGAACATTGTGGTGAATGTGTCTTTGTGATTTATGGTTTTCTCTGGGTATATGCCCAGAAGTGGGATTGCTGGATCCTATGGTAATTCTCTTTTTAGTTTTTGAAAGGAACCTCCATACTGTTCTCCATAGTGACTGTATCAATTTACATTCCCACCAATAGCGGAAGAGGGTTCCTTTTGTCCACACCCTCCCCAGAATTTGTTGTTTGTAGATTATCTGATGATGCCGATTCTCACAGGTGTGAGGTCTTACCTCATTGTAGTTTTGATTTACATTTCTCTAATAATTAGTGATGTTGAGCAGCTTTTCATGTGCGTCTTGGCCATCTCTGTGTCTTCTTTGAAGAAACGTCTCTTTAGATCTTCTGCCCATTTTTGTATTGGGTTGTTTGTTTTATTAATATTAAGCTGCATGAGCTGTTTATATATATTGGAGATTAAACCTTTGTCCATTGATTCGTTTGTGAACGTTTTCGCCCATTCTGAGGGATGCCTTTCTCCATTCCCGTTTTTTTAACAAAGAAAGAAAGCAAGCAAAAGAAGCAGAACACTAATGTGCGTGAAATATGCCTCTTGAAACTGTCGTTTTGAAATATGGACGTCTTTTGAATTTTTTGGTCGATATATGACCCCAGGATATGTTTTCAGGGCAGGTGTCATTTACAGGCCTGTAATGATTTGGAATATCCACTGACCATTAGCGCTGGGATTAAAGCTGCTGTTGTGTGAAACGGCCACAAGGTGGCAGCAGTTCTCCCTTAACAAATCTGGTTACTAGGGCAGCAGAGCCTCAATGGAAGTCGCGTTCTAGATTGGAATGTAGAACGGAATGTGCCAGGAGAAAGCCCCTCAAGTTTGTCTCACTACTTCTTGTTCGTGTTTTTAATTTAATTTTTTATTTTTTATTACAGCAAGTTTGAGTACAACGTTTAGCTAGTTGTAGGTGTGCAAGAGGTGGTTCTTTTACACATATACATATGTCTGTTCTTCCTGGGATCCTTTTCCCATGTACGTTATGACAGAATGTTGAGTAGTCTTCTCTTGGTACTCCGTAGGTCTTTGGTGATTACATACGTCTACTGTGTTTGTATATGTCTGTTAACCCCAATATCATAATGAATTCAATCCTCACACCTTTCCTTTGGTGAACCATAAGTTTGTTTAATGAATCTGTGATTGCCCTTCTCCGTGGAAATATCTGCCCTGGTATCAATTTATAGGTAACACCTATAAGTGATATGATATGATATGTGTCTTTCACTTTCTGACTTACTCCAAGTCACGTGATTACCTCGAGACTCATCTACGGTGCTGCAAAAGGCATTGTGTCCTGTTTTTCCTTGGCGAATATTCTGTCTTAGCGAGGTCCATTTTCTGCAATGTGATTCCCCGAGGGCTGAGGATTAGCTGACCTGGGCAGCCTGACCCTGCCGGCAAGCCCTCCCCAGGTGTGCCTGGGTTGAGGTCAATATAAACAGCACTCCAGGCAGCAATAGCCCCTGCAGCTGTGACTGACTGCATATTCTCTGCCCCGTCAGCAGTCTCGGGGCTGTGCTGGTGGGAGGGTGTGAGGGTCCACGGCTTTGTGGGGGGCCCGGTGTGAGTGGGGCTCTGCTGGACTTTCGGCAGGAGTTGCCAGGCTGCCACCTGTAAAGAAGAGGATGTGTCACCCATAACTTCCACTGGAATATCTCTCCGGGCTGAGGTGAGGAAGGAAAAAAAGGAGTGGGGGCCGGGACAGGAGGGGTATCTCAGGCAGGGCAATGGAAAGCTTCCAGAAGAGCGCCCGTAGCCAGGACCATCCTGGCTGACCTGCAGGCACCAAGTTGGCCTGCGTGCTGTCGCTGGTTTGGGTCCTCGGCCCTTCCTCTAGGCGTTCAAGCCCTTGTACATATTCAGGTGTTTCACCTGGGAAGGGTGGGAAGAGTTCAGCAGCAGCTGGCCTGGGGCTCAGCTCACGTTTACTCACAGAGGCCTCGGCATGGTCCCCCAGCTTTGCAATAAGGACGCTCCTTGCGTGGGCGGGCGGGGCTGCTGGCTGTATGGGAGATGATTCCCCACCTCTGACCAATTTCAGAATTGTTTACCACTGGAGCAAAAGCCTTGGTAGTGTATTCCTCTGTATAAATGTTAGGTTCAGTTTTTTTTTCTTTTTTGGTTCAAGTTAGATTTTATTCCTCTTTTATGTATTTATGGATATAAGCATGGAAATAATTCATTCTTATAAATACATCAGTGTGAATGGAAGAACTTTTTTTCTGTTTTATTTTTACATTTTATTTTTAAAAATTTTGAAATTTAATTTAATTTATTTTTTTATACAGTAGGTTATTATTAGTTATCTATTTTATGCATATACATGTATACAGGTCAATCCCAATCTCCCAACTCATCCCACCACCACCACCCCATGGCTTCCCCCACTTTGTGTCCATACGTTTGTTCTCTACCTCTGTGTATCTATTTCTGCCCTGCAAACCAGTTCATCTGTACCATTTTTCTAGGTTCCACATATAGGCATTAATATACAATATTTGTTTTTCTCTTTCTGACTTACTTCACTCTGTATGACAGTCTCTAGATCCATCAACTTCTCTACAAATGACCCAGTTTCATTCCTTTATTTGGCTGAGTAATATTCCATTTTATATATGTACCACATCTTTATCCATTCGTCTGTCTGTGGGCATTTAGGTTGCTTCCATTACCTGGCTATTGTAAATAGTGCTGCAATGAACATTGTGGTGAATGTGTCTTTGTGATTTATGGTTTTCTCTGGGTATATGCCCAGAAGTGGGATTGCTGGATCCTATGGTAATTCTCTTTTTAGTTTTTGAAAGGAACCTCCATACTGTTCTCCATAGTGACTGTATCAATTTACATTCCCACCAATAGCGGAAGAGGGTTCCTTTTGTCCACACCCTCCCCAGAATTTGTTGTTTGTAGATTATCTGATGATGCCGATTCTCACAGGTGTGAGGTCTTACCTCATTGTAGTTTTGATTTGCATTTCTCTAATAATTAGTGATGTTGAGCAGCTTTTCATGTGCGTCTTGGCCATCTCTGTGTCTTCTTTGAAGAAACGTCTCTTTAGATCTTCTGCCCATTTTTGTATTGGGTTGTTTGTTTTATTAATATTAAGCTGCATGAGCTGTTTATATATATTGGAGATTAAACCTTTGCCCATTGATTCGTTTGTGAACGTTTTCGCCCATTCTGAGGGTTGCCTTTCTCCATTCCCGTTTTTTTAACAAAGAAAGAAAGCAAGCAAAAGAAGCAGAACACTAATGTGCGTGAAATATGCCTCTTGAAACTGTCGTTTTGAAATATGGACGTCTTTTGAATTTTTTGGTCGATATATGACCCCAGGATTTGTTTTCAGGGCAGGTGTCATTTACAGGCCTGTAATGATTTGGAATATCCACTGACCATTAGCACTGGGATTAAAGCTGCTGTTGTGTGAAACGGCCACAAGGTGGCAGCAGTTCTCCCTTACCAAATCTGGTTACTAGGGCAGCAGAGCCTCAATGGAAGTCGCGTTCTAGATTGGAATGTAGAACGGAATGTGCCAGGAGAAAGCCCCTCAAGTTTGTCTCACTACTTCTTGTTCGTGTTTTTAATTTAATTTTTTATTTTTTATTACAGCAAGTTTGAGTACAACGTTTAGCTTGTTGTAGGTGTGCAAGAGGTGGTTCTTTTACACATATACATATGTCTGTTCTTCCTGGGATCCTTTTCCCATGTACGTTATGACAGAATGTTGAGTAGTCTTCTCTTGGTACTCCTTAGGTCTTTGGTGATTCTATACGTCTACTGTGTTTGTATATGTCTGTTAACCCCAATATCGTAATGAATTCAATCCTCACACCTTTCCTTTGGTGAACCATAAGTTTTTTTAATGAATCTGTGATTGCCCTTCTCCGTGGAAATATCTGCCCTGGTATCAATTTATAGGTAACACCTATAAGTGATATGATATGATATGTGTCTTTCACTTTCTGACTTACTCCAAGTCACGTGATTACCTCGAGACTCATCTACGGTGCTGCAAATGGCATTGTGTCCTTTTTTTCCTTGGCGAATATTCTGTCTTAGCGAGGTCCATTTTCTGCAATGTGATTCCCCGAGGGCTGAGGATTAGCTGACCTGGGCAGCCTGACCCTGCCGGCAAGCCCTCCCCAGGTGTGCCTGGGTTGAGGTCAATATAAACAGCACTCCAGGCAGCAATAGCCCCTGCAGCTGTGCCTGACTGCATATTCTCTGCCCCGTCAGCAGTCTCGGGGCTGTGCTGGTGGGAGGGTGTGAGGGTCCACGGCTTTGTGGGGGGCCCGGTGTGAGTGGGGCTCTGCTGGACTTTCAGCAGGAGTTGCCAGGCTGCCACCTGTAAAGAAGAGGATGTGTCACCCATAACTTCCACTGGAATATCTCTCCGGGCTGAGGTGAGGAAGGAAAAAAAGGAGTGGGGGCCGGGACAGGAGGGGTATTTCAGGCAGGGCAATGGAAAGCTTCCAGAAGAGCGCCCGTGGCCAGGACCATCCTGGCTGACCTGCAGGCACCAAGTTGGCCTGCGTGCTGTCGCTGGTGTGGCTCCACGGCCCTTCCTCTAGGCTTTCAAGCCCTTGTACATATTCAGGTGTTTCACCTGGGAAGGGTGGGAAGAGTTCAGCAGCAGCTGGCCTGGGGCTCAGCTCACGTTTCCTCACAGAGGCCTCGGCACGGTCCCCCAGCTTTGCAATAAGGACGCTCCTTGCGTGGGCGGGCGGGGCTGCTGGCTGTATGGGAGATGATTCCCCACCTCTGACCAATTTCAGAATTGTTTACCACTGGAGCAAGTGCCTTGGTAGTGTTTTCCTCTGTATAAATGTTAGGTTCCGTTTTTTTTTCTTTTTTGGTTCAAGTTAGATTTTATTCCTCTTTTATGTATTTATGGATATAAGCATGGAAATAATTCATTCTTATAAATACATCAGTGTGAATGGAAGAAATTTTTTTCTGTTTTATTTTTACATTTTATTTTTAAAAATTTTGAAATTTAATTTAATTTATTTTTTTATACAGTAGGTTACTATTAGTTATCTATTTTATGCATATACATGTATACAGGTCAATCCCAATCTCCCAACTCATCCCACCACCACCACCCCATGGCTTCCCCCACTTTGTGTCCATACGTTGGTTCTCTACCTCTGTGTCTCTCTTTCTGCCCTGCAAACCAGTTCATCTGTACCATTTTTCTAGGTTCCACATATAGGCATTAATATACAATATGTTTTTCTCTTTCTGACTTACTTCACTCTGTATGACAGTCTCTAGATCCATCAACTTCTCTACAAATGACCCAGTTTCATTCCTTTTTTTGGCTGAGTAATATTCCATTTTATATATGTACCACATCTTTATCCATTCGTCTGTCTGTGGGCATTTAGGTTGCTTCCATTACCTGGCTATTGTAAATAGTGCTGCAATGAACATTGTGGTGAATGTGTCTTTGTGATTTATGGTTTTCTCTGGGTATATGCCCAGAAGTGGGATTGCTGGATCCTATGGTAATTTTCTTTTTAGTTTTTTAAAAGAACCTCCATACTGTTCTCCATAGTGACTGTATCAATTTACATTCCCACCAATAGCGGAAGAGGGTTCCTTTTGTCCACACCCTCCCCAGAATTTGTTGTTTGTATATTATCTGAGGATGCCGATTCTCACAGGTGTGAGGTCTTACCTCATTGTAGTTTTGATTTGCATTTCTCTAATAATTAGTGATGTTGAGCAGCTTTTCATGTGCGTCTTGGCCATCTCTGTGTCTTCTTTGAAGAAACGTCTCTTTAGATCTTCTGCCCATTTTTGTATTGGGTTGTTTGTTTTATTAATATTAAGCTGCATGAGCTGTTTATATATATTGGAGATTAAACCTTTGTCCATTGATTCGTTTGTGAACGTTTTCGCCCATTCTGAGGGATGCCTTTCTCCATTCCCGTTTTTTTAACAAAGAAAGAAAGCAAGCAAAAGAAGCAGAACACTAATGTGCGTGAAATATGCCTCTTGAAACTGTCGTTTTGAAATATGGACGTCTTTTGAATTTTTTGGTCGATATATGACCCCAGGATATGTTTTCAGGGCAGGTGTCATTTACAGGCCTGTAATGATTTGGAATATCCACTGACCATTAGCGCTGGGATTAAAGCTGCTGTTGTGTGAAACGGCCACAAGGTGGCAGCAGTTCTCCCTTACCAAATCTGGTTACTAGGGCAGCAGAGCCTCAATGGAAGTCGCGTTCTAGATTGGAATGTAGAACGGAATGTGCCAGGAGAAAGCCCCTCAAGTTTGTCTCACTACTTCTTGTTCGTGTTTTTAATTTAATTTTTTATTTTTTATTACAGCAAGTTTGAGTACAACGTTTAGCTTGTTGTAGGTGTGCAAGAGGTGGTTCTTTTACACATATACATATGTCTGTTCTTCCTGGGATCCTTTTCCCATGTACGTTATGACAGAATGTTGAGTAGTCTTCTCTTGGTACTCCGTAGGTCTTTGGTGATTCTATACGTCTACTGTGTTTGTATATGTCTGTTAACCCCAATATCGTAATGAATTCAATCCTCACACCTTTCCTTTGGTGAACCATAAGTTTGTTTAATGAATCTGTGATTGCCCTTCTCCGTGGAAATATCTGCCCTGGTATCAATTTATAGGTAACACCTATAAGTGATATGATATGATATGTGTCTTTCACTTTCTGACTTACTCCAAATCACGTGATTACCTCGAGACTCATCTACGGTGCTGCAAATGGCATTGTGTCTTTTTTTTCCTTGGCGAATATTCTGTCTTAGCGAGGTCCATTTTCTGCAATGTGATTCCCCGAGGGCTGAGGATTAGCTGACCTGGGCAGCCTGACCCTGCCGGCAAGCCCTCCCCAGGTGTGCCTGGGTTGAGGTCAATATAAACAGCACTCCAGGCAGCAATAGCCCCTGCAGCTGTGCCTGACTCCATATTGTCTGCCCCGTCAGCAGTCTCGGGGCTGTGCTGGTGGGAGGGTGTGAGGGTCCACGGCTTTGTGGGGGGCCCGGTGTGAGTGGGGCTCTGCTGGACTTTCGGCAGGAGTTGCCAGGCTGCCACCTGTAAAGAAGAGGATGTGTCACCCATAACTTCCACTGGAATATCTCTCCGGGCTGAGGTGAGGAAGGAAAAAAAGGAGTGGGGGCCGGGACAGGAGGGGTATCTCAGGCAGGGCAATGGAAAGCTTCCAGAAGAGCGCCCGTGGCAAGGAGCATCCTGGCTGACCTGCAGGCACCAAGTTGGCCTGCGTGCTGTCGCTGGTTTGGGTCCTCGGCCCTTCCTCTAGGCGTTCAAGCCCTTGTACATATTCAGGTGTTTCACCTGGGAAGGGTGGGAAGAGTTCAGCAGCAGCTGGCCTGGGGCTCAGCTCACGTTTACTCACAGAGGCCTCGGCATGGTCCCCCAGCTTTGCAATAAGGACGCTCCTTGCGTGGGCGGGCGGGGCTGCTGGCTGTGTGGGAGATGATTCCCCACCTCTGACCAATTTCTGAATTGTTTACCACTGGAACAAGTGCCTTGGTAGTGTTTTCCTCTGTATAAATGTTAGGTTCAGTTTTTTTTTTCTTTTTTGGTTCAAGTTAGATTTTATTCCTCTTTTATGTATTTATGGATATAAGCATGGAAATAATTCATTCTTATAAATACATCAGTGTGAATGGAAGAACTTTTTTTCTGTTTTATTTTTACATTTTATTTTTAAAAATTTTGAAATTTAATTTAATTTATTTTTTTTATACAGTAGGTTAATATTAGTTATCTATTTTATGCATATACATGTATAAAGGTCAATCCCAATCTCCCAACTCATCACACCACCACCACCCCATGGCTTCCCCCACTTTGTGTCCATACGTTTGTTCTCTACCTCTGTGTCTCTCTTTCTGCCCTGCAAACCAGTTCATCTGTTCCATTTTTTTAGGTTCCACATATAGGCATTAATATACAATATTTGTTTTTCTCTTTCTGACTTACTTCACTCTGTATGACAGTCTCTAGATCCATCAACTTCTCTACAAATGACCCAGTTTCATTCCTTTTTTTGGCTGAGTAATATTCCATTTTATATATGTACCACATCTTTATCCATTCGTCTGTCTGTGGGCATTTAGGTTGCTTCCATTACCTGGCTATTGTAAATAGTGCTGCAATGAACATTGTGGTGAATGTGTCTTTGTGATTTATGGTTTTCTCTGGGTATATGCCCAGAAGTGGGATTGCTGGATCCTATGGTAATTCTCTTTTTAGTTTTTGAAAGGAACCTCCAGACTGTTCTCCATAGTGACCGTATCAATTTACATTCCCACCAATAGCGGAAGAGGGTTCCTTTTGTCCACACCCTCCCCAGAATTTGTTGTTTGTAGATTATCTGATGATGCCGATTCTCACAGGTGTGAGGTCTTACCTCATTGTAGTTTTGATTTGCATTTCTCTAATAATTAGTGATGTTGAGCAGCTTTTCATGTGCGTCTTGGCCATCTCTGTGTCTTCTTTGAAGAAACGTCTCTTTAGAGCTTCTGCCCATTTTTGTATTGGGTTGTTTGTTTTATTAATATTAAGCTGCATGAGCTGTTTATATATATTGGAGATTAAACCTTTGCCCATTGATTCGTTTGTGAACGTTTTCGCCCATTCTGAGGGTTGCCTTTTTCCATTCCCGTTTTTTTAACAAAGAAAGCAAGCAAGCAAAAGAAGCAGAACACTAATGTGCGTGAAATATGCCTCTTGAAACTGTCGTTTTGAAATATGGACGTCTTTTGAATTTTTTGGTTGATATATGACCCCAGGATTTGTTTTCAGGGCAGGTGTCATTTACAGGCCTGTAATGATTTGGAATATCCACTGACCATTAGCGCTGGGATTAAAGCTGCTGTTGTGTGAAACGGCCACAAGGTGGCAGCAGTTCTCCCTTACCAAATCTGGTTACTAGGGCAGCAGAGCCTCAATGGAAGTCGCGTTCTAGATTGGAATGTAGAACGGAATGTGCCAGGAGAAAGCCCCTCAAGTTTGTCTCACTACTTCTTGTTCGTGTTTTTAATTTAATTTTTTATTTTTTATTACAGCAAGTTTGAGTACAACGTTTAGCTTGTTGTAGGTGTGCAAGAGGTGGTTCTTTTACACATATACATATGTCTGTTCTTCCTGGGATCCTTTTCCCATGTACGTTATGACAGAATGTTGAGTAGTCTTCTCTTGGTACTCCGTAGGTCTTTGGTGATTCTATACGTCTACTGTGTTTGTATATGTCTGTTAACCCCAATATCGTAATGAATTCAATCCACACACCTTTCCTTTGGTGAACCATAAGTTTGTTTAATGAATCTGTGATTGCCCTTCTCCGTGGAAATATGTGCTCTGGTATCAATTTATAGGTAACACCTATAAGTGATATGATATGATATGTGTCTTTCACTTTCTGACTTACTCCAAGTCACGTGATTACCTCGAGACTCATCTACGGTGCTGCAAATGGCATTGTGTCCTTTTTTTCCTTGGCGAATATTCTGTCTTAGCGAGGTCCATTTTCTGCAATGTGATTCCCCGAGGGCTGAGGATTAGCTGACCTGGGCAGCCTGACCCTGCCGGCAAGCCCTCCCCAGGTGTGCCTGGGTTGAGGTCAATATAAACAGCACTCCAGGCAGCAATAGCCCCTGCAGCTGTGCCTGACTCCATATTCTCTGCCCCGTCAGCAGTCTCGGGGCTGTGCTGGTGGGAGGGTGTGAGGGTCCACGGCTTTGTGGGGGGCCCGGTGTGAGTGGGGCTCTGCTGGACTTTCGGCAGGAGTTGCCAGGCTGCCACCTGTAAAGAAGAGGATGTGTCACCCATAACTTCCACTGGAATATCTCTCCGGGCTGAGGTGAGGAAGGAAAAAAAGGAGTGGGGGCCGGGACAGGAGGGGTATCTCAGGCAGGGCAATGGAAAGCTTCCAGAAGAGCGCCCGTGGCCAGGACCATCCTGGCTGACCTGCAGGCACCAAGTTGGCCTGCGTGCTGTCGCTGGTGTGGCTCCACGGCCCTTCCTCTAGGCTTTCAAGCCCTTGTACATATTCAGGTGTTTCACCTGGGAAGGGTGGGAAGAGTTCAGCAGCAGCTGGCCTGGGGCTCAGCTCACGTTTCCTCACAGAGGCCTCGGCACGGTCCCCCAGCTTTGCAATAAGGACGCTCCTTGCGTGGGCGGGCGGGGCTGCTGGCTGTATGGGAGATGATTCCCCACCTCTGACCAATTTCAGAATTGTTTACCACTGGAGCAAGTGCCTTGGTAGTGTTTTCCTCTGTATAAATGTTAGGTTCAGTTTTTTTTTCTTTTTTGGTTCAAGTTAGATTTTATTCCTCTTTTATGTATTTATGGATATAAGCATGGAAATAATTCATTCTTATAAATACATCAGTGTGAATGGAAGAAGTTTTTTTCTGTTTTATTTTTACATTTTATTTTTAAAAATTTTGAAATTTAATTTAATTTATTTTTTTTATACAATAGGTTATTATTAGTTATATATTTTATGCATATACATGTATACAGGTCAATCCCAATCTCCCAACTCATCCCACCACCACCACCCCATGGCTTCCCCCACTTTGTGTCCATACGTTGGTTCTCTACCTCTGTGTCTCTCTTTCTGCCCTGCAAACCAGTTCATCTGTACCATTTTTCTAGGTTCCACATATAGGCATTAATATACAATATTTGTTTTTCTCTTTCTGACTTACTTCACTCTGTATGACAGTCTCTAGATCCATCAACTTCTCTACAAATGACCCAGTTTCATTCCTTTTTTTGGCTGAGTAATATTCCATTTTATATATGTACCACATCTTTATCCATTCGTCTGTCTGTGGGCATTTAGGTTGCTTCCATTACCTGGCTATTGTAAATAGTGCTGCAATGAACATTGTGGTGAATGTGTCTTTGTGATTTATGGTTTTCTCTGGGTATATGCCCAGAAGTGGGATTGCTGGATCCTATGGTAATTCTCTTTTTAGTTTTTTAAAAGAACCTCCATACTGTTCTCCATAGTGACTGTATCAATTTACATTCCCACCAATAGCGGAAGAGGGTTCCTTTTGTCCACACCCTCCCCAGAATTTGATGTTTGTAGATTATCTGATGATGCCGATTCTCACAGGTGTGAGGTCTTACCTCATTGTAGTTTTGATTTCCATTTCTCTAATAATTAGTGATGTTGAGCAGCTTTTCATGTGCGTCTTGGCCATCTCTGTGTCTTCTTTGAAGAAACGTCTCTTTAGATCTTCTGCCCATTTTTGTATTGGGTTGTTTGTTTTATTAATATTAAGCTGCATGAGCTGTTTATATATATTGGAGATTAAACCTTTGTCCATTGATTCGTTTGTGAACGTTTTCGCCCATTCTGAGGGATGCCTTTCTCCATTCCCGTTTTTTTAACAAAGAAAGAAAGCAAGCAAAAGAAGCAGAACACTAATGTGCGTGAAATATGCCTCTTGAAACTGTCGTTTTGAAATATGGACGTCTTTTGAATTTTTTGGTCGATATATGACCCCAGGATATGTTTTCAGGGCAGGTGTCATTTACAGGCCTGTAATGATTTGGAATATCCACTGACCATTAGCACTGGGATTAAAGCTGCTGTTGTGTGAAACGGCCACAAGGTGGCAGCAGTTCTCCCTTACCTAATCTGGTTACTAGGGCAGCAGAGCCTCAATGGAAGTCGCGTTCTAGATTGGAATGTAGAACGGAATGTGCCAGGAGAAAGCCCCTCAAGTTTGTCTCACTACTTCTTGTTCGTGTTTTTAATTTAATTTTTTATTTTTTATTACAGCAAGTTTGAGTACAACGTTTAGCTAGTTGTAGGTGTGCAAGAGGTGGTTCTTTTACATATATACATATGTCTGTTCTTCCTGGGATCCTTTTCCCATGTACGTTATGACAGAATGTTGAGTAGTCTTCTCTTGGTACTCCGTAGGTCTTTGGTGATTCTATACGTCTACTGTGTTTGTATATGTCTGTTAACCCCAATATCGTAATGAATTCAATCCTCACACCTATCCTTTGGTGAACCATAAGTTTGTTTAATGAATCTGTGATTGCCCTTCTCCGTGGAAATATCTGCCCTGGTATCAATTTATAGGTAACACCTATAAGTGTTATGATATGATATGTGTCTTTCACTTTCTGACTTACTCCAAGTCACGTGATTACCTCGAGACTCATCTACGGTGCTGCAAATGGCGTTGTTTCCTTTTTTTCCTTGGCGAATATTCTGTCTTAGCGAGGTCCATTTTCTGCAATGTGATTCCCCGAGGGCTGAGGATTAGCTGACCTGGGCAGCCTGACCCTGCCGGCAAGCCCTCCCCAGGTGTGCCTGGGTTGAGGTCAATATAAACAGCACTCCAGGCAGCAATAGCCCCTGCAGCTGTGCCTGACTCCATATTCTCTGCCCCGTCAGCAGTCTCGGGGCTGTGCTGGTGGGAGGGTGTGAGGGTCCACGGCTTTGTGGGGGGCCCGGTGTGAGTGGGGCTCTGCTGGACTTTCGGCAGGAGTTGCCAGGCTGCCACCTGTAAAGAAGAGGATGTGTCACCCATAACTTCCACTGGAATATCTCTCCGGGCTGCGGTGAGGAAGGAAAAAAAGGAGTGGGGGCCGGGACAGGAGGGGTATCTCAGGCAGGGCAATGGAAAGCTTCCAGAAGAGCGCCCGTTGCAAGGAGCATCCTGGCGGACCTGCAGGCACCAAGTTGGCCTGCGTGCTGTCGCTGGTTTGGGTCCTCGGCCCTTCCACTAGGCGTTCAAGCCCTAGTACATATTCAGGTGTTTCACCTGGGAAGGGTGGGAAGAGTTCAGCAGCAGCTGGCCTGGGGCTCAGCTCACGTTTACTCACAGAGGCCTCGGCATGGTCCCCCAGCTTTGCAATAAGGACGCTCCTTGCGTGGGCGGGCGGGGCTGCTTTGTATGGGAGATGATTCCCCACCTCTGACCAATTTCTGAATTGTTTACCACTGGAGCAAGTGCCTTGGTAGTGTTTTCCTCTGTATAAATGTTAGGTTCAGTTTTTTTTTCTTTTTTGGTTCAAGTTAGATTTTATTCCTCTTTTATGTATTTATGGATATAAGCATGGAAATAATTCATTCTTATAAATACATCAGTGTGAATGGAAGAACTTTTTTCTGTTTTATTTTTACATTTTATTTTTAAAAATTTTGAAATTTAATTTAATTTATTTTTTTATACAGTAGGTTATTATTAGTTATCTATTTCATGCATATACATGTATACAGGTCAATCCCAATCTCCCAACTCATCCCACCACCACCACCCCATGGCTTCCCCCACTTTGTGTCCATGTCCATACGTTTGTTCTCTACCTCTGTGTATATATTTCTGCCCTGCAAACCAGTTCATCTGTACCATTTTTCTAGGTTCCACATATAGGCATTAATATACAATATTTGTTTTTCTCTTTCTGACTTACTTCACTCTGTATGACAGTCTCTAGATCCATCAACTTCTCTACAAATGACCCAGTTTCATTCCTTTATTTGGCTGAGTAATATTCCATTTTATATATGTACCACATCTTTATCCATTCGTCTGTCTGTGGGCATTTAGGTTGCTTCCATTACCTGGCTATTGTAAATAGTGCTGCAATGAACATTGTGGTGAATGTGTCTTTGTGATTTATGGTTTTCTCTGGGTATATGCCCAGAAGTGGGATTGCTGGATCCTATGGTAATTCTCTTTTTAGTTTTTGAAAGGAACCTCCATACTGTTCTAAATAGTGACCGTATCAATTTACATTCCCACCAATAGCGGAAGAGGGTTCCTTTTGTCCACACCCTCCCCAGAATTTGTTGTTTGTAGATTATCTGATGATGCCGATTCTCACAGGTGTGAGGTCTTACCTCATTGTAGTTTTGATTTCCATTTCTCTAATAATTAGTGATGTTGAGCAGCTTTTCATGTGCGTCTTGGCCATCTCTGTGTCTTCTTTGAAGAAACGTCTCTTTAGATCTTCTGCCCATTTTTGTATTGGGTTGTTTGTTTTATTAATATTAAGCTGCATGAGCTGTTTATATATATTGGAGATTAAACCTTTGCCCATTGATTCGTTTGTGAACGTTTTCGCCCATTATGAGGGTTACCTTTTTCCATTCCCGTTTTTTTAACAAAGAAAGAAAGCAAGCAAAAGAAGCAGAACACTAATGTGCGTGAAATATGCCTCTTGAAACTGTCGTTTTGAAATATGGACGTCTTTTGAATTTTTTGGTCGATATATGACCCCAGGATTTGTTTTCAGGGCAGGTGTCATTTACAGGCCTGTAATGATTTGGAATATCCACTGACCATTAGCGCTGGGATTAAAGCTGCTGTTGTGTGAAACGGCCACAAGGTGGCAGCAGTTCTCCCTTACCAAATCTGGTTACTAGGGCAGCAGAGCCTCAATGGAAGTCGCGTTCTAGATTGGAATGTAGAACGGAATGTGCCAGGAGAAAGCCCCTCAAGTTTGTCTCACTACTTCTTGTTCGTGTTTTTAATTTAATTTTTTATTTTTTATTACAGCAAGTTTGAGTACAACGTTTAGCTTGTTGTAGGTGTGCAAGAGGTGGTTCTTTTACACATATACATATGTCTGTTCTTCCTGGGATCCTTTTCCCATGTACGTTATGACAGAATGTTGAGTAGTCTTCTCTTGGTACTCCGTAGGTCTTTGGTGATTCTATACGTCTACTGTGTTTGTATATGTCTGTTAACCCCAATATCGTAATGAATTCAATCCTCACACCTTTCCTTTGGTGAACCATAAGTTTGTTTAATGAATCTGTGATTGCCCATCTCCGTGGAAATATCTGCCCTGGTATCAATTTATAGGTAACACCTATAAGTGATATGATATGATATGTGTCTTTCACTTTCTGACTTACTCCAAATCACGTGATTACCTCGAGACTCATCTACGGTGCTGCAAATGGCATTGTGTCTTTTTTTTCCTTGGCGAATATTCTGTCTTAGCGAGGTCCATTTTCTGCAATGTGATTCCCCGAGGGCTGAGGATTAGCTGACCTGGGCAGCCTGACCCTGCCGGCAAGCCCTCCCCAGGTGTGCCTGGGTTGAGGTCAATATAAACAGCACTCCAGGCAGCAATAGCCCCTGCAGCTGTGCCTGACTCCATATTCTCTGCCCCGTCAGCAGTCTCGGGGCTGTGCTGGTGGGAGGGTGTGAGGGTCCACGGCTTTGTGGGGGGCCCGGTGTGAGTGGGGCTCTGCTGGACTTTCGGCAGGAGTTGCCAGGCTGCCACCTGTAAAGAAGAGGATGTGTCACCCATAACTTCCACTGGAATATCTCTCCGGGCTGAGGTGAGGAAGGAAAAAAAGGAGTGGGGGCCGGGACAGGAGGGGTATCTCAGGCAGGGCAATGGAAAGCTTCCAGAAGAGCGCCCGTGGCCAGGACCATCCTGGCTGACCTGCAGGCACCAAGTTGGCCTGCGTGCTGTCGCTGGTGTGGCTCCACGGCCCTTCCTCTAGGCTTTCAAGCCCTTGTACATATTCAGGTGTTTCACCTGGGAAGGGTGGGAAGAGTTCAGCAGCAGCTGGCCTGGGGCTCAGCTCACGTTTCCTCACAGAGGCCTCGGCACGGTCCCCCAGCTTTGCAATAAGGACGCTCCTTGCGTGGGCGGGCGGGGCTGCTGGCTGTATGGGAGATGATTCCCCACCTCTGACCAATTTCTGAATTGTTTACCACTGGAGCAAGTGCCTTGGTAGTGTTTTCCTCTGTATAAATGTTAGGTTCAGTTTTTTTTTCTTTTTTGGTTCAAGTTAGATTTTATTCCTCTTTTATGTATTTATGGATATAAGCATGGAAATAATTCATTCTTATAAATACATCAGTGTGAATGGAAGAACTTTTTTCTGTTTTATTTATACATTTTATTTTTAAAAATTTTGAAATTTAATTTAATTTATTTTTTTATACAGTAGGTTATTATTAGTTATCTATTTTATGCATATACATGTATACAGGTCAATCCCAATCTCCCAACTCATCCCACCACCACCACCCCATGGCTTCCCCCACTTTGTGTCCATACGTTTGTTCTCTACCTCTGTGTATCTATTTCTGCCCTGCAAACCAGTTCATCTGTACCATTTTTCTAGGTTCCACATATAGGCATTAATATACAATATTTGTTTTTCTCTTTCTGACTTACTTCACTCTGTATGACAGTCTCTAGATCCATCAACTTCTCTACAAATGACCCAGTTTCATTCCTTTATTTGGCTGAGTAATATTCCATTTTATATATGTACCACATCTTTATCCATTCGTCTGTCTGTGGGCATTTAGGTTGCTTCCATTACCTGGCTATTGTAAATAGTGCTGCAATGAACATTGTGGTGAATGTGTCTTTGTGATTTATGGTTTTCTCTGGGTATATGCCCAGAAGTGGGATTGCTGGATCCTATGGTAATTCTCTTTTTAGTTTTTGAAAGGAACCTCCATACTGTTCTCCATAGTGACCGTATCAATTTACATTCCCACCAATAGCGGAAGAGGGTTCCTTTTGTCCACACCCTCCCCAGAATTTGTTGTTTGTAGATTATCTGATGATGCCGATTCTCACAGGTGTGAGGTCTTACCTCATTGTAGTTTTGATTTCCATTTCTCTAATAATTAGTGATGTTGAGCAGGTTTTCATGTGCGTCTTGGCCATCTCTGTGTCTTCTTTGAAGAAACGTCTCTTTAGATCTTCTGCCCATTTTTGTATTGGGTTGTTTGTTTTATTAATATTAAGCTGCATGAGCTGTTTATATATATTGGAGATTACACCTTTGCCCATTGATTCGTTTGTGAACGTTTTCGCCCATTATGAGGGTTGCCTTTTTCCATTCCCGTTTTTTTAACAAAGAAAGAAAGCAAGCAAAAGAAGCAGAACACTAATGTGCGTGAAATATGCCTCTTGAAACTGTCGTTTTGAAATATGGACGTCTTTTGAATTTTTTGGTCGATATATGACCCCAGGATTTGTTTTCAGGGCAGGTGTCATTTACAGGCCTGTAATGATTTGGAATATCCACTGACCATTAGCGCTGGGATTAAAGCTGCTGTTGTGTGAAACGGCCACAAGGTGGCAGCAGTTCTCCCTTACCAAATCTGGTTACTAGGGCAGCAGAGCCTCAATGGAAGTCGCGTTCTAGATTGGAATGTAGAACGGAATGTGCCAGGAGAAAGCCCCTCAAGTTTGTCTCACTACTTCTTGTTCGTGTTTTTAATTTAATTTTTTATTTTTTATTACAGCAAGTTTGAGTACAACGTTTAGCTTGTTGTAGGTGTGCAAGAGGTGGTTCTTTTACACATATACATATGTCTGTTCTTCCTGGGATCCTTTTCCCATGTACGTTATGACAGAATGTTGAGTAGTCTTCTCTTGGTACTCCGTAGGTCTTTGGTGATTCTATACGTCTACTGTGTTTGTATATGTCTGTTAACCCCAATATCGTAATGAATTCAATCCTCACACCTTTCCTTTGGTGAACCATAAGTTTGTTTAATGAATCTGTGATTGCCCTTCTCCGTGGAAATATCTGCCCTGGTATCAATTTATAGGTAACACCTATAAGTGATATGATATGATATGTGTCTTTCACTTTCTGACTTACTCCAAATCACGTGATTACCTCGAGACTCATCTACGGTGCTGCAAATGGCATTGTGTCTTTTTTTTCCTTGGCGAATATTCTGTCTTAGCGAGGTCCATTTTCTGCAATGTGATTCCCCGAGGGCTGAGGATTAGCTGACCTGGGCAGCCTGACCCTGCCGGCAAGCCCTCCCCAGGTGTGCCTGGGTTGAGGTCAATATAAACAGCACTCCAGGCAGCAATAGCCCCTGCAGCTGTGCCTGACTCCATATTCTCTGCCCCGTCAGCAGTCTCGGGGCTGTGCTGGTGGGAGGGTGTGAGGGTCCACGGCTTTGTGGGGGGCCCGGTGTGAGTGGGGCTCTGCTGGACTTTCGGCAGGAGTTGCCAGGCTGCCACCTGTAAAGAAGAGGATGTGTCACCCATAACTTCCACTGGAATATCTCTCCGGGCTGAGGTGAGGAAGGAAAAAAAGGAGTGGGGGCCGGGACAGGAGGGGTATCTCAGGCAGGGCAATGGAAAGCTTCCAGAAGAGCGCCCGTGGCCAGGACCATCCTGGCTGACCTGCAGGCACCAAGTTGGCCTGCGTGCTGTCGCTGGTGTGGCTCCACGGCCCTTCCTCTAGGCTTTCAAGCCCTTGTACATATTCAGGTGTTTCACCTGGGAAGGGTGGGAAGAGTTCAGCAGCAGCTGGCCTGGGGCTCAGCTCACGTTTCCTCACAGAGGCCTCGGCACGGTCCCCCAGCTTTGCAATAAGGACGCTCCTTGCGTGGGCGGGCGGGGCTGCTGGCTGTATGGGAGATGATTCCCCACCTCTGACCAATTTCTGAATTGTTTACCACTGGAGCAAGTGCCTTGGTAGTGTTTTCCTCTGTATAAATGTTAGGTTCAGTTTTTTTTTCTTTTTTGGTTCAAGTTAGATTTTATTCCTCTTTTATGTATTTATGGATATAAGCATGGAAATAATTCATTCTTATAAATACATCAGTGTGAATGGAAGAACTTTTTTCTGTTTTATTTATACATTTTATTTTTAAAAATTTTGAAATTTAATTTAATTTATTTTTTTATACAGTAGGTTATTATTAGTTATCTATTTTATGCATATACATGTATACAGGTCAATCCCAATCTCCCAACTCATCCCACCACCACCACCCCATGGCTTCCCCCACTTTGTGTCCATACGTTTGTTCTCTACCTCTGTGTATCTATTTCTGCCCTGCAAACCAGTTCATCTGTACCATTTTTCTAGGTTCCACATATAGGCATTAATATACAATATTTGTTTTTCTCTTTCTGACTTACTTCACTCTGTATGACAGTCTCTAGATCCATCAACTTCTCTACAAATGACCCAGTTTCATTCCTTTTTTTGGCTGAGTAATATTCCATTTTATATATGTACCACATCTTTATCCATTCGTCTGTCTGTGGGCATTTAGGTTGCTTCCATTACCTGGCTATTGTAAATAGTGCTGCAATGAACATTGTGGTGAATGTGTCTTTGTGATTTATGGTTTTCTCTGGGTATATGCCCAGAAGTGGGATTGCTGGATCCTATGGTAATTCTCTTTTTAGTATTTTAAAGGAACCTCCATACTGTTCTCCATAGTGACTGTATCAATTTACATTCCCACCAATAGCGGAAGAGGGTTCCTTTTGTCCACACCCTCCCCAGAATTTGTTGTTTGTAGATTATCTGATGATGCCGATTCTCACAGGTGTGAGGTCTTACCTCATTGTAGTTTTGATTTACATTTCTCTAATAATTAGTGATGTTGAGCAGCTTTTCATGTGCGTCTTGGCCATCTCTGTGTCTTCTTTGAAGAAACGTCTCTTTAGATCTTCTGCCCATTTTTGTATTGGGTTGTTTGTTTTATTAATATTAAGCTGCATGAGCTGTTTATATATATTGGAGATTTAACCTTTGTCCATTGATTCGTTTGTGAACGTTTTCGCCCATTCTGAGGGATGCCTTTCTCCATTCCCGTTTTTTTAACAAAGAAAGAAAGCAAGCAAAAGAAGCAGAACACTAATGTGCGTGAAATATGCCTCTTGAAACTGTCGTTTTGAAATATGGACGTCTTTTGAATTTTTTGGTCGATATATGACCCCAGGATATGTTTTCAGGGCAGGTGTCATTTACAGGCCTGTAATGATTTGGAATATCCACTGACCATTAGCGCTGGGATTAAAGCTGCTGTTGTGTGAAACGGCCACAAGGTGGCAGCAGTTCTCCCTTACCAAATCTGGTTACTAGGGCAGCAGAGCCTCAATGGAAGTCGCGTTCTAGATTGGAATGTAGAACGGAATGTGCCAGGAGAAAGCCCCTCAAGTTTGTCTCACTACTTCTTGTTCGTGTTTTTAATTTAATTTTTTATTTTTTATTACAGCAAGTTTGAGTACAACGTTTAGCTAGTTGTAGGTGTGCAAGAGGTGGTTCTTTTACACATATACATATGTCTGTTCTTCCTGGGATCCTTTTCCCATGTACGTTATGACAGAATGTTGAGTAGTCTTCTCTTGGTACTCCGTAGGTCTTTGGTGATTACATACGTCTACTGTGTTTGTATATGTCTGTTAACCCCAATATCATAATGAATTCAATCCTCACACCTTTCCTTTGGTGAACCATAAGTTTGTTTAATGAATCTGTGATTGCCCTTCTCCGTGGAAATATCTGCCCTGGTATCAATTTATAGGTAACACCTATAAGTGATATGATATGATATGTGTCTTTCACTTTCTGACTTACTCCAAGTCACGTGATTACCTCGAGACTCATCTACGGTGCTGCAAATGGCATTGTGTCCTGTTTTTCCTTGGCGAATATTCTGTCTTAGCGAGGTCCATTTTCTGCAATGTGATTCCCCGAGGGCTGAGGATTAGCTGACCTGGGCAGCCTGACCCTGCCGGCAAGCCCTCCCCAGGTGTGCCTGGGTTGAGGTCAATATAAACAGCACTCCAGGCAGCAATAACCCCTGCAGCTGGGCCTGACTCCATATTCTCTGCCCCGTCAGCAGTCTCGGGGCTGTGCTGGTGGGAGGGTGTGAGGGTCCACGGCTTTGTGGGGGGCCCGGTGTGAGTGGGGCTCTGCTGGACTTTCAGCAGTAGTTGCCAGGCTGCCACCTGTAAAGAAGAGGATGTGTCACCCATAACTTCCACTGGAATATCTCTCCGGGCTGAGGTGAGGAAGGAAAAAAAGGAGTGGGGGCCGGGACAGGAGGGGTATCTCAGGCAGGGCAATGGAAAGCTTCCAGAAGAGTGCCCGTGGCCAGGACCATCCTGGCTGACCTGCAGGCACCAAGTTGGCCTGCGTGCTGTCGCTGGTGTGGCTCCACGGCCCTTCCTCTAGGCTTTCAAGCCCTTGTACATATTCAGGTGTTTCACCTGGGAAGGGTGGGAAGAGTTCAGCAGCAGCTGGCCTGGGGCTCAGCTCACGTTTCCTCACAGAGGCCTCGGCACGGTCCCCCAGCTTTGCAATAAGGACGCTCCTTGCGTGGGCGGGCGGGGCTGCTGGCTGTATGGGAGATGATTCCCCACCTCTGACCAATTTCAGAATTGTTTACCACTGGAGCAAGTGCCTTGGTAGTGTTTTCCTCTGTATAAATGTTAGGTTCAGTTTTTTTTTTCTTTTTTGGTTCAAGTTAGATTTTATTCCTCTTTTATGTATTTATGGATATAAGCATGGAAATAATTCATTCTTATAAATACATCAGTGTGAATGGAAGAAATTTTTTTCTGTTTTATTTTTACATTTTATTTTTAAAAATTTTGAAATTTAATTTAATTTATTTTTTTTATACAGTAGGTTAATATTAGTTATCTATTTTATGCATATACATGTATACAGGTCAATCCCAATCTCCCAACTCATCCCACCTCCACCACCCCATGGCTTCCCCCACTTTGTGTCCATACGTTTGTTCTCTACCTCTGTGTCTCTCTTTCTGCCCTGCAAACCAGTTCATCTGTACCATTTTTCTAGGTTCCACATATAGGCATTAATATACAATATTTGTTTTTCTCTTTCTGACTTACTTCACTCTGTATGACAGTCTCTAGATCCATCAACTTCTCTACAAATGACCCAGTTTCATTCCTTTTTTTGGCTGAGTAATATTCCATTTTATATATGTACCACATCTTTATCCATTCGTCTGTCTGTGGGCATTTAGGTTGCTTCCTTTACCTGGCTATTGTAAATAGTGCTGCAATGAACATTGTGGTGAATGTGTCTTTGTGATTTATGGTTTTCTCTGGGTATATGCCCAGAAGTGGGATTGCTGGATCCTATGGTAATTCTCTTTTTAGTTTTTTAAAAGAACCTCCATACTGTTCTCCCTAGTGACTGTATCAATTTACATTCCCACCAATAGCGGAAGAGGGTTCCTTTTGTCCACACCCTCCCCAGAATTTGTTGTTTGTAGATTATCTGATGATGCCGATACTCACAGGTGTGAGGTCTTACCTCATTGTAGTTTTGATTTCCATTTCTCTAATAATTAGTGATGTTGAGCAGCTTTTCATGTGCGTCTTGGCCATCTCTGTGTCTTCTTTGAAGAAACGTCTCTTTAGATCTTCTGCCCATTTTTGTATTGGGTTGTTTGTTTTATTAATATTAAGCTGCATGAGCTGTTTATATATATTGGAGATTAAACCTTTGTCCATTGATTCGTTTGTGAACGTTTTCGCCCATTCTGAGGGATGCCTTTCTCCATTCCCGTTTTTTTAACAAAGAAAGAAAGCAAGCAAAAGAAGCAGAACACTAATGTGCGTGAAATATGCCTCTTGAAACTGTCGTTTTGAAATATGGACGTCTTTTGAATTTTTTGGTCGATATATGACCCCAGGATATGTTTTCAGGGCAGGTGTCATTTACAGGCCTGTAATGATTTGGAACATACACTGACCATTAGCGCTGGGATTAAAGCTGCTGTTGTGTGAAACGGCCACAAGGTGGCAGCAGTTCTCCCTTACCAAATCTGGTTACTAGGGCAGCAGAGCCTCAATGGAAGTCGCGTTCTAGATTGGAATGTAGAACGGAATGTGCCAGGAGAAAGCCCCTCAAGTTTGTCTCACTACTTCTTGTTCGTGTTTTTAATTTAATTTTTTATTTTTTATTACAGCAAGTTTGAGTACAACGTTTAGCTAGTTGTAGGTGTGCAAGAGGTGGTTCTTTTACACATATACATATGTCTGTTCTTCCTGGGATCCTTTTCCCATGTACGTTATGACAGAATGTTGAGTAGTCTTCTCTTGGTACTCCGTAGGTCTTTGGTGATTACATACGTCTACTGTGTTTGTATATGTCTGTTAACCCCAATATCATAATGAATTCAATCCTCACACCTTTCCTTTGGTGAACCATAAGTTTGTTTAATGAATCTGTGATTGCCCTTCTCCGTGGAAATATCTGCCCTGGTATCAATTTATAGGTAACACCTATAAGTGATATGATATGATATGTGTCTTTCACTTTCTGACTTACTCCAAGTCACGTGATTACCTCGAGACTCATCTACGGTGCTGCAAATGGCATTGTGTCCTGTTTTTCCTTGGCGAATATTCTGTCTTAGCGAGGTCCATTTTCTGCAATGTGATTCCCCGAGGGCTGAGGATTAGCTGACCTGGGCAGCCTGACCCTGCCGGCAAGCCCTCCCCAGGTGTGCCTGGGTTGAGGTCAATATAAACAGCACTCCAGGCAGCAATAGCCCCTGCAGCTGTGCCTGACTCCATATTCTCTGCCCCGTCAGCAGTCTCGGGGCTGTGCTGGTGGGAGGGTGTGAGGGTCCACGGCTTTGTGGGGGGCCCGGTGTGAGTGGGGCTCTGCTGGACTTTCGGCAGGAGTTGCCAGGCTGCCACCTGTAAAGAAGAGGATGTGTCACCCATAACTTCCACTGGAATATCTCTCCGGGCTGAGGTGAGGAAGGAAAAAAAGGAGTGGGGGCCGGGACAGGAGGGGTATCTCAGGCAGGGCAATGGAAAGCTTCCAGAAGAGCGCCCGTGGCAAGGAGCATCCTGGCTGACCTGCAGGCACCAAGTTGGCCTGCGTGCTGTCGCTGGTTTGGGTCCTCGGCCCTTCCTCTAGGCGTTCAAGCCCTTGTACATATTCAGGTGTTTCACCTGGGAAGGGTGGGAAGAGTTCAGCAGCAGCTGGCCTGGGGCTCAGCTCACGTTTACTCACAGAGGCCTCGGCATGGTCCCCCAGCTTTGCAATAAGGACGCTCCTTGCGTGGGTGGGCGGGGCTGCTGGCTGTATGGGAGATGATTCCCCACCTCGGACCAATTTCTGAATTGTTTACCACTGGAACAAGTGCCTTGGTAGTGTTTTCCTCTGTATAAATGTTAGGTTCAGTTTTTTTTTTCTTTTTTGGTTCAAGTTAGATTTTATTCCTCTTTTATGTATTTATGGATATAAGCATGGAAATAATTCATTCTTATAAATACATCAGTGTGAATGGAAGAACTTTTTTTCTGTTTTATTTTTACATTTTATTTTTAAAAATTTTGAAATTTAATTTAATTTATTTTTTTTATACAGTAGGTTAATATTAGTTATCTATTTTATGCATATACATGTATAAAGGTCAATCCCAATCTCCCAACTCATCACACAACCACCACCCCATGGCTTCCCCCACTTTGTGTCCATACGTTTGTTCTCTACCTCTGTGTCTCTCTTTCTGCCCTGCAAACCAGTTCATCTGTTCCATTTTTTTAGGTTCCACATATAGGCATTAATATACAATATTTGTTTTTCTCTTTCTGACTTACTTCACTCTGTATGACAGTCTCTAGATCCATCAACTTCTCTACAAATGACCCAGTTTCATTCCTTTTTTTGGCTGAGTAATATTCCATTTTATATATGTACCACATCTTTATCCATTCGTCTGTCTGTGGGCATTTAGGTTGCTTCCATTACCTGGCTATTGTAAATAGTGCTGCAATGAACATTGTGGTGAATGTGTCTTTGTGATTTATGGTTTTCTCTGGGTATATGCCCAGAAGTGGGATTGCTGGATCCTATGGTAATTCTCTTTTTAGTTTTTGAAAGGAACCTCCAGACTGTTCTCCATAGTGACCGTATCAATTTACATTCCCACCAATAGCAGAAGAGGGTTCCTTTTGTCCACACCCTCCCCAGAATTTGTTGTTTGTAGATTATCTGATGATGCCGATTCTCACAGGTGTGAGGTCTTACCTCATTGTAGTTTTGATTTGCATTTCTCTAATAATTAGTGATGTTGAGCAGCTTTTCATGTGCGTCTTGGCCATCTCTGTGTCTTCTTTGAAGAAACGTCTCTTTAGAGCTTCTGCCCATTTTTGTATTGGGTTGTTTGTTTTATTAATATTAAGCTGCATGAGCTGTTTATATATATTGGAGATTAAACCTTTGCCCATTGATTCGTTTGTGAACGTTTTCGCCCATTCTGAGGGTTGCCTTTTCCCATTCCCGTTTTTTTAACAAAGAAAGAAAGCAAGCAAAAGAAGCAGAACACTAATGTGCGTGAAATATGCCTCTTGAAACTGTCGTTTTGAAATATGGACGTCTTTTGAATTTTTTGGTTGATATATGACCCCAGGATTTGTTTTCAGGGCAGGTGTCATTTACAGGCCTGTAATGATTTGGAATATCCACTGACCATTAGCGCTGGGATTAAAGCTGCTGTTGTGTGAAACGGCCACAAGGTGGCAGCAGTTCTCCCTTACCAAATCTGGTTACTAGGGCAGCAGAGCCTCAATGGAAGTCGCGTTCTAGATTGGAATGTAGAACGGAATGTGCCAGGAGAAAGCCCCTCAAGTTTGTCTCACTACTTCTTGTTCGTGTTTTTAATTTAATTTTTTATTTTTTATTACAGCAAGTTTGAGTACAACGTTTAGCTTGTTGTAGGTGTGCAAGAGGTGGTTCTTTTACACATATACATATGTCTGTTCTTCCTGGGATCCTTTTCCCATGTACGTTATGACAGAATGTTGAGTAGTCTTCTCTTGGTACTCCGTAGGTCTTTGGTGATTCTATACGTCTACTGTGTTTGTATATGTCTGTTAACCCCAATATCGTAATGAATTCAATCCTCACACCTTTCCTTTGGTGAACCATAAGTTTGTTTAATGAATCTGTGATTGCCCTTCTCCGTGGAAATATCTGCCCTGGTATCAATTTATAGGTAACACCTATAAGTGATATGATATGATATGTGTCTTTCACTTTCTGACTTACTCCAAGTCACGTGATTACCTCGAGACTCATCTACGGTGCTGCAAATGGCATTGTGTCCTTTTTTTCCTTGGCGAATATTCTGTCTTAGCGAGGTCCATTTTCTGCAATGTGATTCCCCGAGGGCTGAGGAT
Source organism: Mesoplodon bidens (assembly GCF_964165515.1). NCBI lineage: Eukaryota > Metazoa > Chordata > Mammalia > Artiodactyla > Ziphiidae > Mesoplodon > Mesoplodon bidens. The sequence goes on along the minus strand of NW_027671587.1, from coordinate 35,916 downwards.
TAGCTGACCTGGGCAGCCTGACCCTGCCGGCAAGCCCTCCCCAGGTGTGCCTGGGTTGAGGTCAATATAAACAGCACTCCAGGCAGCAATAGCCCCTGCAGCTGTGCCTGACTCCATATTCTCTGCCCCGTCAGCAGTCTCGGGGCTGTGCTGGTGGGAGGGTGTGAGGGTCCACGGCTTTGTGGGGGGCCCGGTGTGAGTGGGGCTCTGCTGGACTTTCGGCAGGAGTTGCCAGGCTGCCACCTGTAAAGAAGAGGATGTGTCACCCATAACTTCCACTGGAATATCTCTCCGGGCTGCGGTGAGGAAGGAAAAAAAGGAGTGGGGGCCGGGACAGGAGGGGTATCTCAGGCAGGGCAATGGAAAGCTTCCAGAAGAGCGCCCGTGGCCAGGACCATCCTGGCTGACCTGCAGGCACCAAGTTGGCCTGCGTGCTGTCGCTGGTGTGGCTCCACGGCCCTTCCTCTAGGCTTTCAAGCCCTTGTACATATTCAGGTGTTTCACCTGGGAAGGGTGGGAAGAGTTCAGCAGCAGCTGGCCTGGGGCTCAGCTCACGTTTCCTCACAGAGGCCTCGGCACGGTCCCCCAGCTTTGCAATAAGGACGCTCCTTGCGTGGGCGGGCGGGGCTGCTGGCTGTATGGGAGATGATTCCCCACCTCTGACCAATTTCTGAATTGTTTACCACTGGAGCAAGTGCCTTGGTAGTGTTTTCCTCTGTATAAATGTTAGGTTCAGTTTTTTTTTCTTTTTTGGTTCAAGTTAGATTTTATTCCTCTTTTATGTATTTATGGATATAAGCATGGAAATAATTCATTCTTATAAATACATCAGTGTGAATGGAAGAACTTTTTTCTGTTTTATTTATACATTTTATTTTTAAAAATTTTGAAATTTAATTTAATTTATTTTTTATACAGTAGGTTAATATTAGTTATCTATTTTATGCATATACATGTATACAGGTCAATCCCAATCTCCCAACTCATCCCACCTCCACCACCCCATGGCTTCCCCCACTTTGTGTCCATACGTTTGTTCTCTACCTCTGTGTCTCTCTTTCTGCCCTGCAAACCAGTTCATCTGTACCATTTTTCTAGGTTCCACATATAGGCATTAATATACAATATTTGTTTTTCTCTTTCTGACTTACTTCACTCTGTATGACAGTCTCTAGATCCATCAACTTCTCTACAAATGACCCAGTTTCATTCCTTTTTTTGGCTGAGTAATATTCCATTTTATATATGTACCACATCTTTATCCATTCGTCTGTCTGTGGGCATTTAGGTTGCTTCCATTACCTGGCTATTGTAAATAGTGCTGCAATGAACATTGTGGTGAATGTGTCTTTGTGATTTATGGTTTTCTCTGGGTATATGCCCAGAAGTGGGATTGCTGGATCCTATGGTAATTCTCTTTTTAGTTTTTTAAAAGAACCTCCATACTGTTCTCCCTAGTGACTGTATCAATTTACATTCCCACCAATAGCGGAAGAGGGTTCCTTTTGTCCACACCCTCCCCAGAATTTGTTGTTTGTAGATTATCTGATGATGCCGATACTCACAGGTGTGAGGTCTTACCTCATTGTAGTTTTGATTTCCATTTCTCTAATAATTAGTGATGTTGAGCAGCTTTTCATGTGCGTCTTGGCCATCTCTGTGTCTTCTTTGAAGAAACGTCTCTTTAGAGCTTCTGCCCATTTTTGTATTGGGTTGTTTGTTTTATTAATATTAAGTTGCATGAGCTGTTTATATATATTGGAGATTAAACCTTTGTCCATTGATTCGTTTGTGAACGTTTTCGCCCATTCTGAGGGATGCCTTTCTCCATTCCCGTTTTTTTAACAAAGAAAGAAAGCAAGCAAAAGAAGCAGAACACTAATGTGCGTGAAATATGCCTCTTGAAACTGTCGTTTTGAAATATGGACGTCTTTTGAATTTTTTGGTCGACATATGACCCCAGGATATGTTTTCAGGGCAGGTGTCATTTACAGGCCTGTAATGATTTGGAACATACACTGACCTTTAGCGCTGGGATTAAAGCTGCTGTTGTGTGAAACGGCCACAAGGTGGCAGCAGTTCTCCCTTACCAAATCTGGTTACTAGGGCAGCAGAGCCTCAATGGAAGTCGCGTTCTAGATTGGAATGTAGAACGGAATGTGCCAGGAGAAAGCCCCTCAAGTTTGTCTCACTACTTCTTGTTCGTGTTTTTAATTTAATTTTTTATTTTTTATTACAGCAAGTTTGAGTACAACGTTTAGCTAGTTGTAGGTGTGCAAGAGGTGGTTCTTTTACACATATACATATGTCTGTTCTTCCTGGGATCCTTTTCCCATGTACGTTATGACAGAATGTTGAGTAGTCTTCTCTTGGTACTCCGTAGGTCTTTGGTGATTACATACGTCTACTGTGTTTGTATATGTCTGTTAACCCCAATATCATAATGAATTCAATCCTCACACCTTTCCTTTGGTGAACCATAAGTTTGTTTAATGAATCTGTGATTGCCCTTCTCCGTGGAAATATCTGCCCTGGTATCAATTTATAGGTAACACCTATAAGTGATATGATATGATATGTGTCTTTCACTTTCTGACTTACTCCAAGTCACGTGATTACCTCGAGACTCATCTACGGTGCTGCAAATGGCATTGTGTCCTGTTTTTCCTTGGCGAATATTCTGTCTTAGCGAGGTCCATTTTCTGCAATGTGATTCCCCGAGGGCTGAGGATTAGCTGACCTGGGCAGCCTGACCCTGCCGGCAAGCCCTCCCCAGGTGTGCCTGGGTTGAGGTCAATATAAACAGCACTCCAGGCAGCAATAGCCCCTGCAGCTGTGCCTGACTCCATATTCTCTGCCCCGTCAGCAGTCTCGGGGCTGTGCTGGTGGGAGGGTGTGAGGGTCCACGGCTTTGTGGGGGGCCCGGTGTGAGTGGGGCTCTGCTGGACTTTCGGCAGGAGTTGCCAGGCTGCCACCTGTAAAGAAGAGGATGTGTCACCCATAACTTCCACTGGAATATCTCTCCGGGCTGAGGTGAGGAAGGAAAAAAAGGAGTGGGGGCCGGGACAGGAGGGGTATCTCAGGCAGGGCAATGGAAAGCTTCCAGAAGAGCGCCCGTGGCAAGGAGCATCCTGGCTGACCTGCAGGCACCAAGTTGGCCTGCGTGCTGTCGCTGGTTTGGGTCCTCGGCCCTTCCTCTAGGCGTTCAAGCCCTTGTACATATTCAGGTGTTTCACCTGGGAAGGGTGGGAAGAGTTCAGCAGCAGCTGGCCTGGGGCTCAGCTCACGTTTACTCACAGAGGCCTCGGCATGGTCCCCCAGCTTTGCAATAAGGACGCTCCTTGCGTGGGTGGGCGGGGCTGCTGGCTGTATGGGAGATGATTCCCCACCTCGGACCAATTTCTGAATTGTTTACCACTGGAACAAGTGCCTTGGTAGTGTTTTCCTCTGTATAAATGTTAGGTTCAGTTTTTTTTTTCTTTTTTGGTTCAAGTTAGATTTTATTCCTCTTTTATGTATTTATGGATATAAGCATGGAAATAATTCATTCTTATAAATACATCAGTGTGAATGGAAGAACTTTTTTTCTGTTTTATTTTTACATTTTATTTTTAAAAATTTTGAAATTTAATTTAATTTATTTTTTTTATACAGTAGGTTAATATTAGTTATCTATTTTATGCATATACATGTATAAAGGTCAATCCCAATCTCCCAACTCATCACACAACCACCACCCCATGGCTTCCCCCACTTTGTGTCCATACGTTTGTTCTCTACCTCTGTGTCTCTCTTTCTGCCCTGCAAACCAGTTCATCTGTTCCATTTTTTTAGGTTCCACATATAGGCATTAATATACAATATTTGTTTTTCTCTTTCTGACTTACTTCACTCTGTATGACAGTCTCTAGATCCATCAACTTCTCTACAAATGACCCAGTTTCATTCCTTTTTTTGGCTGAGTAATATTCCATTTTATATATGTACCACATCTTTATCCATTCGTCTGTCTGTGGGCATTTAGGTTGCTTCCATTACCTGGCTATTGTAAATAGTGCTGCAATGAACATTGTGGTGAATGTGTCTTTGTGATTTATGGTTTTCTCTGGGTATATGCCCAGAAGTGGGATTGCTGGATCCTATGGTAATTCTCTTTTTAGTTTTTGAAAGGAACCTCCAGACTGTTCTCCATAGTGACCGTATCAATTTACATTCCCACCAATAGCGGAAGAGGGTTCCTTTTGTCCACACCCTCCCCAGAATTTGTTGTTTGTAGATTATCTGATGATGCCGATTCTCACAGGTGTGAGGTCTTACCTCATTGTAGTTTTGATTTGCATTTCTCTAATAATTAGTGATGTTGAGCAGCTTTTCATGTGCGTCTTGGCCATCTCTGTGTCTTCTTTGAAGAAACGTCTCTTTAGAGCTTCTGCCCATTTTTGTATTGGGTTGTTTGTTTTATTAATATTAAGCTGCATGAGCTGTTTATATATATTGGAGATTAAACCTTTGCCCATTGATTCGTTTGTGAACGTTTTCGCCCATTCTGAGGGTTGCCTTTTTCCATTCCCGTTTTTTTAACAAAGAAAGAAAGCAAGCAAAAGAAGCAGAACACTAATGTGCGTGAAATATGCCTCTTGAAACTGTCGTTTTGAAATATGGACGTCTTTTGAATTTTTTGGTTGATATATGACCCCAGGATTTGTTTTCAGGGCAGGTGTCATTTACAGGCCTGTAATGATTTGGAATATCCACTGACCATTAGCGCTGGGATTAAAGCTGCTGTTGTGTGAAACGGCCACAAGGTGGCAGCAGTTCTCCCTTACCAAATCTGGTTACTAGGGCAGCAGAGCCTCAATGGAAGTCGCGTTCTAGATTGGAATGTAGAACGGAATGTGCCAGGAGAAAGCCCCTCAAGTTTGTCTCACTACTTCTTGTTCGTGTTTTTAATTTAATTTTTTATTTTTTATTACAGCAAGTTTGAGTACAACGTTTAGCTTGTTGTAGGTGTGCAAGAGGTGGTTCTTTTACACATATACATATGTCTGTTCTTCCTGGGATCCTTTTCCCATGTACGTTATGACAGAATGTTGAGTAGTCTTCTCTTGGTACTCCGTAGGTCTTTGGTGATTCTATACGTCTACTGTGTTTGTATATGTCTGTTAACCCCAATATCGTAATGAATTCAATCCTCACACCTTTCCTTTGGTGAACCATAAGTTTGTTTAATGAATCTGTGATTGCCCTTCTCCGTGGAAATATCTGCCCTGGTATCAATTTATAGGTAACACCTATAAGTGATATGATATGATATGTGTCTTTCACTTTCTGACTTACTCCAAGTCACGTGATTACCTCGAGACTCATCTACGGTGCTGCAAATGGCATTGTGTCCTTTTTTTCCTTGGCGAATATTCTGTCTTAGCGAGGTCCATTTTCTGCAATGTGATTCCCCGAGGGCTGAGGATTAGCTGACCTGGGCAGCCTGACCCTGCCGGCAAGCCCTCCCCAGGTGTGCCTGGGTTGAGGTCAATATAAACAGCACTCCAGGCAGCAATAGCCCCTGCAGCTGTGCCTGACTCCATATTCTCTGCCCCGTCAGCAGTCTCGGGGCTGTGCTGGTGGGAGGGTGTGAGGGTCCACGGCTTTGTGGGGGGCCCGGTGTGAGTGGGGCTCTGCTGGACTTTCGGCAGGAGTTGCCAGGCTGCCACCTGTAAAGAAGAGGATGTGTCACCCATAACTTCCACTGGAATATCTCTCCGGGCTGAGGTGAGGAAGGAAAAAAAGGAGTGGGGGCCGGGACAGGAGGGGTATCTCAGGCAGGGCAATGGAAAGCTTCCAGAAGAGCGCCCGTGGCCAGGACCATCCTGGCTGACCTGCAGGCACCAAGTTGGCCTGCGTGCTGTCGCTGGTGTGGCTCCACGGCCCTTCCTCTAGGCTTTCAAGCCCTTGTACATATTCAGGTGTTTCACCTGGGAAGGGTGGGAAGAGTTCAGCAGCAGCTGGCCTGGGGCTCAGCTCACGTTTCCTCACAGAGGCCTCGGCATGGTCCCCCAGCTTTGCAATAAGGACGCTCCTTGCGTGGGCGGGCGGGGCTGCTGGCTGTATGGGAGATGATTCCCCACCTCTGACCAATTTCAGAATTGTTTACCACTGGAGCAAGTGCCTTGGAAGTGTTTTCCTCTGTATAAATGTTAGGTTCAGTTTATTTTTCTTTTTTGGTTCAAGTTAGATTTTATTCCTCTTTTATGTATTTATGGATATAAGCATGGAAATAATTCATTCTTATAAATACATCAGTGTGAATGGAAGAACTTTTTTTCTGTTTTATTTTTACATTTTATTTTTTAAAATTTTGAAATTTAATTTAATTTATTTTTTTATACAGTAGGTTATTATTAGTTATCTATTTTATGCATATACATGTATACAGGTCAATCCCAATCTCCCAACTCATCCCACCACCACCACCCCATGGCTTCCCCCACTTTGTGTCCATGTCCATACGTCGGTTCTCTACCTCTGTGTATCTATTTCTGCCCTGCAAACCAGTTCATCTGTACCATTTTTCTAGGTTCCACATATAGGCATTAATATACAATATTTGTTTTTCTCTTTCTGACTTACTTCACTCTGTATGACAGTCTCTAGATCCATCAACTTCTCTACAAATGACCCAGTTTCATTCCTTTTTTTGGCTGAGTAATATTCCATTTTATATATGTACCACATCTTTATCCATTCGTCTGTCTGTGGGCACTTAGGTTGCTTCCATTACCTGGCTATTGTAAATAGTGCTGCAATGAACATTGTGGTGAATGTGTCTTTGTGATTTATGGTTTTCTCTGGGTATATGCCCAGAAGTGGGATTGCTGGATCCTATGGTAATTCTCTTTTTAGTATTTTAAAGGAACCTCCATACTGTTCTCCATAGTGACTGTATCAATTTACATTCCCACCAATAGCGGAAGAGGGTTCCTTTTGTCCACACCCTCCCCAGAATTTGTTGTTTGTAGATTATCTGATGATGCCGATTCTCACAGGTGTGAGGTCTTACCTCATTGTAGTTTTGATTTACATTTCTCTAATAATTAGTGATGTTGAGCAGGTTTTCATGTGCGTCTTGGCCATCTCTGTGTCTTCTTTGAAGAAACGTCTCTTTAGATCTTCTGCCCATTTTTGTATTGGGTTGTTTGTTTTATTAATATTAAGCTGCATGAGCTGTTTATATATATTGGAGATTAAACCTTTGTCCATTGATTCGTTTGTGAACGTTTTCGCCCATTCTGAGGGATGCCTTTCTCCATTCCCGTTTTTTTAACAAAGAAAGAAAGCAAGCAAAAGAAGCAGAACACTAATGTGCGTGAAATATGCCTCTTGAAACTGTCGTTTTGAAATATGGACGTCTTTTGAATTTTTTGGTCGATATATGACCCCAGGATATGTTTTCAGGGCAGGTGTCATTTACAGGCCTGTAATGATTTGGAATATCCACTGACCATTAGCGCTGGGATTAAAGCTGCTGTTGTGTGAAACGGCCACAAGGTGGCAGCAGTTCTCCCTTACCAAATCTGGTTACTAGGGCAGCAGAGCCTCAATGGAAGTCGCGTTCTAGATTGGAATGTAGAACGGAATGTGCCAGGAGAAAGCCCCTCAAGTTTGTCTCACTACTTCTTGTTCGTGTTTTTAATTTAATTTTTTATTTTTTATTACAGCAAGTTTGAGTACAACGTTTAGCTAGTTGTAGGTGTGCAAGAGGTGGTTCTTTTACACATATACATATGTCTGTTCTTCCTGGGATCCTTTTCCCATGTACGTTATGACAGAATGTTGAGTAGTCTTCTCTTGGTACTCCGTAGGTCTTTGGTGATTACATACGTCTACTGTGTCTGTATATGTCTGTTAACCCCAATATCATAATGAATTCAATCCTCACACCTTTCCTTTGGTGAACCATAAATTTGTTTAATGAATCTGTGATTGCCCTTCTCCGTGGAAATATCTGCCCTGGTATCAATTTATAGGTAACACCTATAAGTGATATGATATGATATGTGTCTTTCACTTTCTGACTTACTCCAAATCACGTGATTACCTCGAGACTCATCTACGGTGCTGCAAATGGCATTGTGTCTTTTTTTTCCTTGGCGAATATTCTGTCTTAGCGAGGTCCATTTTCTGCAATGTGATTCCCCGAGGGCTGAGGATTAGCTGACCTGGGCAGCCTGACCCTGCCGGCAAGCCCTCCCCAGGTGTGCCTGGGTTGAGGTCAATATAAACAGCACTCCAGGCAGCAATAGCCCCTGCAGCTGTGCCTGACTCCATATTCTCTGCCCCGTCAGCAGTCTCGGGGCTGTGCTGGTGGGAGGGTGTGAGGGTCCACGGCTTTGTGGGGGGCCCGGTGTGAGTGGGGCTCTGCTGGACTTTCGGCAGGAGTTGCCAGGCTGCCACCTGTAAAGAAGAGGATGTGTCACCCATAACTTCCACTGGAATATCTCTCCGGGCTGAGGTGAGGAAGGAAAAAAAGGAGTGGGGGCCGGGACAGGAGGGGTATCTCAGGCAGGGCAATGGAAAGCTTCCAGAAGAGCGCCCGTGGCAAGGAGCATCCTGGCGGACCTGCAGGCACCAAGTTGGCCTGCGTGCTGTCGCTGGTTTGGGTCCTCGGCCCTTCCTCTAGGCGTTCAAGCCCTTGTACATATTCAGGTGTTTCACCTGGGAAGGGTGGGAAGAGTTCAGCAGCAGCTGGCCTGGGGCTCAGCTCACGTTTACTCACAGAGGCCTCGGCACGGTCCCCCAGCTTTGCAATAAGGACGCTCCTTGCGTGGGCGGGCGGGGCTGCTGGCTGTATGGGAGATGATTCCCCACCTCTGACCAATTTCAGAATTGTTTACCACTGGAGCAAGAGCCTTGGTAGTGTTTTCCTCTGTGTAACTGTTAGGTTCAGTTTTTTTTTCTTTTTTGGTTCAAGTTAGATTTTATTCCTCTTTTATGTATTTATGGATATAAGCATGGAAATAATTCATTCTTATAAATACATCAGTGTGAATGGAAGAAGTTTTTTTCTGTTTAATTTTTACATTTTATTTTTAAAAATTTTGAAATTTAATTTAATTTATTTTTTTTATACAATAGGTTATTATTAGTTATCTATTTTATGCATATACATGTATACAGGTCAATCCCAATCTCCCAACTCATCCCACCACCACCACCCCATGGCTTCCCCCACTTTGTGTCCATACGTTGGTTCTCTACCTCTGTGTCTCTCTTTCTGCCCTGCAAACCAGTTCATCTGTACCATTTTTCTAGGTTCCACATATAGGCATTAATATACAATATTTGTTTTTCTCTTTCTGACTTACTTCACTCTGTATGACAGTCTCTAGATCCATCAACTTCTCTACAAATGACCCAGTTTCATTCCTTTTTTTGGCTGAGTAATATTCCATTTTATATATGTACCACATCTTTATCCATTCGTCTGTCTGTGGGCATTTAGGTTGCTTCCATTGCCTGGCTATTTTAAATAGTGCTGCAATGAACATTGTGGTGAATGTGTCTTTGTGATTTATGGTTTTCTCTGGGTATATGCCCAGAAGTGGGATTGCTGGATCCTATGGTAATTCTCTTTTTAGTTTTTTAAAAGAACCTCCATACTGTTCTCCATAGTGACTGTATCAATTTACATTCCCACCAATAGCGGAAGAGGGTTCCTTTTGTCCACACCCTCCCCAGAATTTGTTGTTTGTAGATTATCTGATGATGCCGATTCTCACAGGTGTGAGGTCTTACCTCATTGTAGTTTTGATTTGCATTTCTCTAATAATTAGTGATGTTGAGCAGCTTTTCATGTGCGTCTTGGCCATCTCTGTGTCTTCTTTGAAGAAACGTCTCTTTAGATCTTCTGCCCATTTTTGTATTGGGTTGTTTGTTTTATTAATATTAAGCTGCATGAGCTGTTTATATATATTGGAGATTAAACCTTTGTCCATTGATTCGTTTGTGAACGTTTTCGCCCATTCTGAAGGTTGCCTTTTTCCATTCCCGTTTTTTTAACAAAGAAAGAAAGCAAGCAAAAGAAGCAGAACACTAATGTGCGTGAAATATGCCTCTTGAAACTGTCGTTTTGAAATATGGACGTCTTTTGAATTTTTTGGTCGATATATGGCCCCAGGATATGTTTTCAGGGCAGGTGTCATTTACAGGCCTGTAATGATTTGGAATATCCACTGACCATTAGCGCTGGGATTAAAGCTGCTGTTGTGTGAAACGGCCACAAGGTGGCAGCAGTTCTCCCTTACCAAATCTGGTTACTAGGGCAGCAGAGCCTCAATGGAAGTCGCGTTCTAGATTGGAATGTAGAACGGAATGTGCCAGGAGAAAGCCCCTCAAGTTTGTCTCACTACTTCTTGTTCGTGTTTTTAATTTAATTTTTTATTTTTTATTACAGCAAGTTTGAGTACAACGTTTAGCTTGTTGTAGGTGTGCAAGAGGTGGTTCTTTTACACATATACATATGTCTGTTCTTCCTGGGATCCTTTTCCCATGTACGTTATGACAGAATGTTGAGTAGTCTTCTCTTGGTACTCCGTAGGTCTTTGGTGATTCTATACGTCTACTGTGTTTGTATATGTCTGTTAACCCCAATATCGTAATGAATTCAATCCACACACCTTTCCTTTGGTGAACCATAAGTTTGTTTAATGAATCTGTGATTGCCCTTCTCCGTGGAAATATCTGCCCTGGTATCAATTTATAGGTAACACCTATAAGTGATATGATATGATATGTGTCTTTCACTTTCTGACTTACTCCAAGTCACGTGATTACCTCGAGACTCATCTACGGTGCTGCAAATGGCATTGTGTCCTTTTTTTCCTTGGCGAATATTCTGTCTTAGCGAGGTCCATTTTCTGCAATGTGATTCCCCGAGGGCTGAGGATTAGCTGACCTGGGCAGCCTGACCCTGCCGGCAAGCCCTCCCCAGGTGTGCCTGGGTTGAGGTCAATATAAACAGCACTCCAGGCAGCAATAGCCCCTGCAGCTGTGCCTGACTCCATATTCTCTGCCCCGTCAGCAGTCTCGGGGCTGTGCTGGTGAGAGGGTGTGAGGGTCCACGGCTTTGTGGGGGGCCCGGTGTGAGTGGGGCTCTGCTGGACTTTCAGCAGGAGTTGCCAGGCTGCCACCTGTAAAGAAGAGGATGTGTCACCCATAACTTCCACTGGAATATCTCTCCGGGCTGAGGTGAGGAAGGAAAAAAAGGAGTGGGGGCCGGGACAGGAGGGGTATCTCAGGCAGGGCAATGGAAAGCTTCCAGAAGAGTGCCCGTGGCCAGGACCATCCTGGCTGACCTGCGGGCACCAAGTTGGCCTGCGTGCTGTCGCTGGTGTGGCTCCACGGCCCTTCCTCTAGGCTTTCAAGCCCTTGTACATATTCAGGTGTTTCACCTGGGAAGGGTGGGAAGAGTTCAGCAGCAGCTGGCCTGGGGCTCAGCTCACGTTTACTCACAGAGGCCTCGGCACGGTCCCCCAGCTTTGCAATAAGGACGCTCCTTGCGTGGGCGGGCGGGGCTGCTGGCTGTATGGGAGATGATTCCCCACCTCTGACCAATTTCAGAATTGTTTACCACTGGAGCAAGTGCCTTGGTAGTGTTTTCCTCTGTATAAATGTTAGGTTCAGTTTTTTTTTTCTTTTTTGGTTCAAGTTAGATTTTATTCCTCTTTTATGTATTTATGGATATAAGCATGGAAATAATTCATTCTTATAAATACATCAGTGTGAATGGAAGAAATTTTTTTCTGTTTTATTTTTACATTTTATTTTTAAAAATTTTGAAATTTAATTTAATTTATTTTTTTATACAGTAGGTTAATATTAGTTATCTATTTTATGCATATACATGTATACAGGTCAATCCCAATCTCCCAACTCATCCCACCTCCACCACCCCATGGCTTCCCCCACTTTGTGTCCATACGTTTGTTCTCTACCTCTGTGTCTCTCTTTCTGCCCTGCAAACCAGTTCATTTGTACCATTTTTCTAGGTTCCACATATAGGCATTAATATACAATATTTGTTTTTCTCTTTCTGACTTACTTCACTCTGTATGACAGTCTCTAGATCCATCAACTTCTCTACAAATGACCCAGTTTCATTCCTTTTTTTGGCTGAGTAATATTCCATTTTATATATGTACCACATCTTTATCCATTCGTCTGTCTGTGGGCATTTAGGTTGCTTCCATTACCTGGCTATTGTAAATAGTGCTGCAATGAACATTGTGGTGAATGTGTCTTTGTGATTTATGGTTTTCTCTGGGTATATGCCCAGAAGTGGGATTGCTGGATCCTATGGTAATTCTCTTTTTAGTTTTTTAAAAGAACCTCCATACTGTTCTCCATATTGACTGTATCAATTTACATTCCCACCAATAGCGGAAGAGGGTTCCTTTTGTCCACACCCTCCCCAGAATTTGTTGTTTGTAGATTATCTGATGATGCCGATTCTCACAGCTGTGAGGTCTTACCTCATTGTAGTTTTGATTTACATTTCTCTAATAATTAGTGATGTTGAGCAGCTTTTCATGTGCGTCTTGGCCATCTCTGTGTCTTCTTTGAAGAAACGTCTCTTTAGATCTTCTGCCCATTTTTGTATTGGGTTGTTTGTTTTATTAATATTAAGCTGCATGAGCTGTTTATATATATTGGAGATTAAACCTTTGTCCATTGATTCGTTTGTGAACGTTTTTGCCCATTCTGAGGGATGCCTTTCTCCATTCCCGTTTTTTTAACAAAGAAAGAAAGCAAGCAAAAGAAGCAGAACACTAATGTGCGTGAAATATGCCTCTTGAAACTGTCGTTTTGAAATATGGACGTCTTTTGAATTTTTTGGTCGATATATGACCCCAGGATATGTTTTCAGGGCAGGTGTCATTTACAGGCCTGTAATGATTTGGAATATCCACTGACCATTAGCGCTGGGATTAAAGCTGCTGTTGTGTGAAACGGCCACAAGGTGGCAGCAGTTCTCCCTTACCAAATCTGGTTACTTGGGCAGCAGAGCCTCAATGGAAGTCGCGTTCTAGATTGGAATGTAGAACGGAATGTGCCAGGAGAAAGCCCCTCAAGTTTGTCTCACTACTTCTTGTTCGTGTTTTTAATTTAATTTTTTATTTTTTATTACAGCAAGTTTGAGTACAACGTTTAGCTAGTTGTAGGTGTGCAAGAGGTGGTTCTTTTACACATATACATATGTCTGTTCTTCCTGGGATCCTTTTCCCATGTACGTTATGACAGAATGTTGAGTAGTCTTCTCTTGGTACTCCGTAGGTCTTTGGTGATTACATACGTCTACTGTGTTTGTATATGTCTGTTAACCCCAATATCATAATGAATTCAATCCTCACACCTTTCCTTTGGTGAACCATAAGTTTGTTTAATGAATCTGTGATTGCCCTTCTCCGTGGAAATATCTGCCCTGGTATCAATTTATAGGTAACACCTATAAGTGATATGATATGATATGTGTCTTTCACTTTCTGACTTACTCCAAGTCACGTGATTACCTCGAGACTCATCTACGGTGCTGCAAATGGCATTGTGTCCTTTTTTTCCTTGGCGAATATTCTGTCTTAGCGAGGTCCATTTTCTGCAATGTGATTCCCCGAGGGCTGAGGATTAGCTGACCTGGGCAGCCTGACCCTGCCGGCAAGCCCTCCCCAGGTGTGCCTGGGTTGAGGTCAATATAAACAGCACTCCAGGCAGCAATAGCCCCTGCAGCTGTGCCTGACTCCATATTCTCTGCCCCGTCAGCAGTCTCGGGGCTGTGCTGGTGGGAGGGTGTGAGGGTCCACGGCTTTGTGGGGGGCCCGGTGTGAGTGGGGCTCTGCTGGACTTTCGGCAGGAGTTGCCAGGCTGCCACCTGTAAAGAAGAGGATGTGTCACCCATAACTTCCACTGGAATATCTCTCCGGGCTGAGGTGAGGAAGGAAAAAAAGGAGTGGGGGCCGGGACAGGAGGGGTATCTCAGGCAGGGCAATGGAAAGCTTCCAGAAGAGCGCCCGTGGCAAGGAGCATCCTGGCGGACCTGCAGGCACCAAGTTGGCCTGCGTGCTGTCGCTGGTTTGGGTCCTCGGCCCTTCCTCTAGGCGTTCAAGCCCTTGTACATATTCAGGTGTTTCACCTGGGAAGGGTGGGAAGAGTTCAGCAGCAGCTGGCCTGGGGCTCAGCTCACGTTTACTCACAGAGGCCTCGGCACGGTCCCCCAGCTTTGCAATAAGGACGCTCCTTGCGTGGGCGGGCGGGGCTGCTGGCTGTATGGGAGATGATTCCCCACCTCTGACCAATTTCAGAATTGTTTACCACTGGAGCAAGAGCCTTGGTAGTGTTTTCCTCTGTATAAATGTTAGGTTCAGTTTTTTTTTCTTTTTTGGTTCAAGTTAGATTTTATTCCTCTTTTATGTATTTATGGATATAAGCATGGAAATAATTCATTCTTATAAATACATCAGTGTGAATGGAAGAAGTTTTTTTCTGTTTTATTTTTACATTTTATTTTTAAAAATTTTGAAATTTAATTTAATTTATTTTTTTTATACAATAGGTTATTATTAGTTATCTATTTTATGCATATACATGTATACAGGTCAATCCCAATCTCCCAACTCATCCCACCACCACCACCCCATGGCTTCCCCCACTTTGTGTCCATACGTTGGTTCTCTACCTCTGTTTCTCTCTTTCTGCCCTGCAAACCAGTTCATCTGTACCATTTTTCTAGGTTCCACATATAGGCATTAATATACAATATTTGTTTTTCTCTTTCTGACTTACTTCACTCTGTATGACAGTCTCTAGATCCATCAACTTCTCTACAAATGACCCAGTTTCATTCCTTTTTTTGGCTGAGTAATATTCCATTTTATATATGTACCACATCTTTATCCATTCGTCTGTCTGTGGGCATTTAGGTTGCTTCCATTGCCTGGCTATTGTAAATAGTGCTGCAATGAACATTGTGGTGAATGTGTCTTTGTGATTTATGGTTTTCTCTGGGTATATGCCCAGAAGTGGGATTGCTGGATCCTATGGTAATTCTCTTTTTAGTTTTTGAAAGGAACCTCCATACTGTTCTCCATAGTGACTGTATCAATTTACATTCCCACCAATAGCGGAAGAGGGTTCCTTTTGTCCACACCCTCCCCAGAATTTGTTGTTTGTAGATTATCTGATGATGCCGATTCTCACAGGTGTGAGGTCTTACCTCATTGTAGTTTTGATTTGCATTTCTCTAATAATTAGTGATGTTGAGCAGCTTTTCATGTGCGTCTTGGCCATCTCTGTGTCTTCTTTGAAGAAACGTCTCTTTAGATCTTCTGCCCATTTTTGTATTGGGTTGTTTGTTTTATTAATATTAAGCTGCATGAGCTGTTTATATATATTGGAGATTAAACCTTTGTCCATTGATTCGTTTCTGAACGTTTTCGCCCATTCTGAAGGTTGCCTTTTTCCATTCCCGTATTTTTAACAAAGAAAGAAAGCAAGCAAAAGAAGCAGAACACTAATGTGCGTGAAATATGCCTCTTGAAACTGTCGTTTTGAAATATGGACGTCTTTTGAATTTTTTGGTCGATATATGACCCCAGGATATGTTTTCAGGGCAGGTGTCATTTACAGGCCTGTAATGATTTGGAATATCCACTGACCATTAGCGCTGGGATTAAAGCTGCTGTTGTGTGAAACGGCCACAAGGTGGCAGCAGTTCTCCCTTACCAAATCTGGTTACTAGGGCAGCAGAGCCTCAATGGAAGTCGCGTTCTAGATTGGAATGTAGAACGGAATGTGCCAGGAGAAAGCCCCTCAAGTTTGTCTCACTACTTCTTGTTCGTGTTTTTAATTTAATTTTTTATTTTTTATTACAGCAAGTTTGAGTACAACGTTTAGCTAGTTGTAGGTGTGCAAGAGGTGGTTCTTTTACACATATACATATGTCTGTTCTTCCTGGGATCCTTTTCCCATGTACGTTATGACAGAATGTTGAGTAGTCTTCTCTTGGTACTCCGTAGGTCTTTGGTGATTCTATACGTCTACTGTGTTTGTATATGTCTGTTAACCCCAATATCGTAATGAATTCAATCCTCACACCTTTCCTTTGGTGAACCATAAGTTTGTTTAATGAATCTGTGATTGCCCTTCTCCGTGGAAATATCTGCCCTGGTATCAATTTATAGGTAACACCTATAAGTGATATGATATGATATGTGTCTTTCACTTTCTGACTTACTCCAAGTCACGTGATTACCTCGAGACTCATCTACGGTGCTGCAAATGGCATTGTGTCCTTTTTTTCCTTGGCGAATATTCTGTCTTAGCGAGGTCCATTTTCTGCAATGTGATTCCCCGAGGGCTGAGGATTAGCTGACCTGGGCAGCCTGACCCTGCCGGCAAGCCCTCCCCAGGTGTGCCTGGGTTGAGGTCAATATAAACAGCACTCCAGGCAGCAATAGCCCCTGCAGCTGTGCCTGACTCCATATTCTCTGCCCCGTCAGCAGTCTCGGGGCTGTGCTGGTGGGAGGGTGTGAGGGTCCACGGCCTTGTGGGGGGCCCGGTGTGAGTGGGGCTCTGCTGGACTTTCAGCAGGAGTTGCCAGGCTGCCACCTGTAAAGAAGAGGATGTGTCACCCATAACTTCCACTGGAATATCTCTCCGGGCTGAGGTGAGGAAGGAAAAAAAGGAGTGGGGGCCGGGACAGGAGGGGTATCTCAGGCAGGGCAATGGAAAGCTTCCAGAAGAGTGCCCGTGGCCAGGACCATCCTGGCTGAACTGCGGGCACCAAGTTGGCCTGCGTGCTGTCACTGGTGTGGCTCCACGGCCCTTCCTCTAGGCTTTCAAGCCCTTGTACATATTCAGGTGTTTCACCTGGGAAGGGTGGGAAGAGTTCAGCAGCAGCTGGCCTGGGGCTCAGCTCACGTTTACTCACAGAGGCCTCGGCACGGTCCCCCAGCTTTGCAATAAGGACGCTCCTTGCGTGGGCGGGCGGGGCTGCTGGCTGTATGGGAGATGATTCCCCACCTCTGACCAATTTCAGAATTGTTTACCACTGGAGCAAGTGCCTTGGTAGTGTTTTCCTCTGTATAAATGTTAGGTTCAGTTTTTTTTTTCTTTTTTGGTTCAAGTTAGATTTTATTCCTCTTTTATGTATTTATGGATATAAGCATGGAAATAATTCATTCTTATAAATACATCAGTGTGAATGGAAGAAATTTTTTTCTGTTTTATTTTTACATTTTATTTTTAAAAATTTTGAAATTTAATTTAATTTATTTTTTTATACAGTAGGTTAATATTAGTTATCTATTTTATGCATATACATGTATACAGGTCAATCCCAATCTCCCAACTCATCCCACCTCCACCACCCCATGGCTTCCCCCACTTTGTGTCCATACGTTGGTTCTCTACCTCTGTGTCTCTCTTTCTGCCCTGCAAACCAGTTCATTTGTACCATTTTTCTAGGTTCCACATATAGGCATTAATATACAATATTTGTTTTTCTCTTTCTGACTGAGTTCACTCTGTATGACAGTCTCTAGATCCATCAACTTCTCTACAAATGACCCAGTTTCATTCCTTTTTTTGGCTGAGTAATATTCCATTTTATATATGTACCACATCTTTATCCATTCGTCTGTCTGTGGGCATTTAGGTTGCTTCCATTACCTGGCTATTGTAAATAGTGCTGCAATGAACATTGTGGTGAATGTGTCTTTGTGATTTATGGTTTTCTCTGGGTATATGCCCAGAAGTGGGATTGCTGGATCCTATGGTAATTCTCTTTTTAGTTTTTTAAAAGAACCTCCATACTGTTCTCCATATTGACTGTATCAATTTACATTCCCACCAATAGCGGAAGAGGGTTCCTTTTGTCCACACCCTCCCCAGAATTTGTTGTTTGTAGATTATCTGATGATGCCGATTCTCACAGGTGTGAGGTCTTACCTCATTGTAGTTTTGATTTACATTTCTCTAATAATTAGTGATGTTGAGCAGCTTTTCATGTGCGTCTTGGCCATCTCTGTGTCTTCTTTGAAGAAACGTCTCTTTAGATCTTCTGCCCATTTTTGTATTGGGTTGTTTGTTTTATTAATATTAAGCTGCATGAGCTGTTTATATATATTGGAGATTAAACCTTTGTCCATTGATTCGTTTGTGAACGTTTTCGCCCATTCTGAGGGATGCCTTTCTCCATTCCCGTTTTTTTAACAAAGAAAGAAAGCAAGCTAAAGAAGCAGAACACTAATGTGCGTGAAATATGCCTCTTGAAACTGTCGTTTTGAAATATGGACGTCTTTTGAATTTTTTGGTCGATATATGACCCCAGGATATGTTTTCAGTGCAGGTGTCATTTACAGGCCTGTAATGATTTGGAATATCCACTGACCATTAGCGCTGGGATTAAAGCTGCTGTTGTGTGAAACGGCCACAAGGTGGCAGCAGTTCTCCCTTACCAAATCTGGTTACTAGGGCAGCAGAGCCTCAATGGAAGTCGCGTTCTAGATTGGAATGTAGAACGGAATGTGCCAGGAGAAAGCCCCTCAAGTTTGTCTCACTACTTCTTGTTCGTGTTTTTAATTTAATTTTTTATTTTTTATTACAGCAAGTTTGAGTACAACGTTTAGCTAGTTGTAGGTGTGCAAGAGGTGGTTCTTTTACACATATACATATGTCTGTTCTTCCTGGGATCCTTTTCCCATGTACGTTATGACAGAATGTTGAGTAGTCTTCTCTTGGTACTCCGTAGGTCTTTGGTGATTCTATACGTCTACTGTGTTTGTATATGTCTGTTAACCCCAATATCGTAATGAATTCAATCCTCACACCTTTCCTTTGGTGAACCATAAGTTTGTTTAATGAATCTGTGATTGCCCTTCTCCGTGGAAATATCTGCCCTGGTATCAATTTATAGGTAACACCTATAAGTGATATGATATGATATGTGTCTTTCACTTTCTGACTTACTCCAAGTCACGTGATTACCTCGAGACTCATCTACGGTGCTGCAAATGGCATTGTGTCCTTTTTTTCCTTGGCGAATATTCTGTCTTAGCGAGGTCCATTTTCTGCAATGTGATTCCCCGAGGGCTGAGGATTAGCTGACCTGGGCAGCCTGACCCTGCCGGCAAGCCCTCCCCAGGTGTGCCTGGGTTGAGGTCAATATAAACAGCACTCCAGGCAGCAATAGCCCCTGCAGCTGTGCCTGACTCCATATTCTCTGCCCCGTCAGCAGTCTCGGGGCTGTGCTGGTGGGAGGGTGTGAGGGTCCACGGCTTTGTGGGGGGCCCGGTGTGAGTGGGGCTCTGCTGGACTTTTGGCAGGAGTTGCCAGGCTGCCACCTGTAAAGAAGAGTATGTGTCACCCATAACTTCCACTGGAATATCTCTCCGGGCTGAGGTGAGGAAGGAAAAAAAGGAGTGGGGGCCGGGACAGGAGGGGTATCTCAGGCAGGGCAATGGAAAGCTTCCAGAAGAGCGCCCGTGGCCAGGACCATCCTGGCTGACCTGCAGGCACCAAGTTGGCCTGCGTGCTGTCGCTGGTGTTGCTCCACGGCCCTTCCTCTAGGCTTTCAAGCCCTTGTACATGTTCAGGTGTTTCACCTGGGAAGGGTGGGAAGAGTTCAGCAGCAGCTGGCCTGGGGCTCAGCTCACGTTTACTCACAGAGGCCTCGGCACGGTTCCCCAGCTTTGCAATAAGGACGCTCCTTGCGTGGGCGGGCGGGGCTGCTGGCTCTATGGGAGATGATTCCCCACCTCTGACCAATTTCAGAATTGTTTACCACTGGAGCACGTGCCATGGTAGTGTTTTCCTCTGTATAAATGTTTGGTTCAGTTTTTTTTCTTTTTTGGTTCAAGTTAGATTTTATTCCTCTTTTATGTATTTATGGATATAAGCATGGAAATAATTCATTCTTATAAATACATCAGTGTGAATGGAAGAACTTTTTTTCTGTTTTATTTTTACATTTTATTTTTAAAAATTTTGAAATTTAATTTAATTTATTTTTTTATACAGTAGGTTATTATTAGTTATCTATTTTATGCATATACATGTATACAGGTCAATCCCAATCTCCCAACTCATCCCACCACCACCACCCCATGGCTTCCCCCACTCTGTGTCCATACGTTTGTTCTCTACCTCTGTGTCTCTATTTCTGCCCTGCAAACCAGTTCATCTGTACCATTTTTCTAGGTTCCACATATAGGCATTAATATACAATATTTGTTTTTCTCTTTCTGACTTACTTCACTCTGTATGACAGTCTCTAGATCCATCAACTTCTCTACAAATGACCCAGTTTCATTCCTTTTTTTGGCTGAGTAATATTCCATTTTATATATGTACCACATCTTTATCCATTCGTCTGTCTGTGGGCCTTTAGGTTGCTTCCATTACCTGGCTATTGTAAATAGTGCTGCAATGAACATTGTGGTGAATTTGTCTTTGTGATTTATGGTTTTCTCTGGGTATATGCCCAGAAGTGGGATTGCTGGATCCTATGGTAATTCTCTTTTTAGTTTTTGAAAGGAACCTCCATACTGTTCTCCATACTGACTGTATCAATTTACATTCCCTCCAATAGCGGAAGAGGGTTCCTTTTGTCCACACCCTCCCCAGAATTTGTTGTTTGTAGATTATCTGATGATGCCGATTCTCACAGGTGTGAGGTCTTACCTCATTGTAGTTTTGATTTGCATTTCTCTAATAATTAGTGATGTTGAGCAGCTTTTCATGTGCGTCTTGGCCATCTCTGTGTCTTCTTTGAAGAAACGTCTCTTTAGATCTTCTGCCCATTTTTGTATTGGGTTGTTTGTTTTATTAATATTAAGCTGCATGAGCTGTTTATATATATTGGAGATTAAACCTTTGTCCATTGATTCGTTTCTGAACGTTTTCGCCCATTCTGAAGGTTGCCTTTTTCCATTCCCGTATTTTTAACAAAGAAAGAAAGCAAGCAAAAGAAGCAGAACACTAATGTGCGTGAAATATGCCTCTTGAAACTGTCGTTTTGAAATATGGACGTCTTTTGAATTTTTTGGTCGATATATGACCCCAGGATATGTTTTCAGGGCAGGTGTCATTTACAGGCCTGTAATGATTTGGAATATCCACTGACCATTAGCGCTGGGATTAAAGCTGCTGTTGTGTGAAACGGCCACAAGGTGGCAGCAGTTCTCCCTTACCAAATCTGGTTACTAGGGCAGCAGAGCCTCAATGGAAGTCGCGTTCTAGATTGGAATGTAGAACGGAATGTGCCAGGAGAAAGCCCCTCAAGTTTGTCTCACTACTTCTTGTTCGTGTTTTTAATTTAATTTTTTATTTTTTATTACAGCAAGTTTGAGTACAACGTTTAGCTAGTTGTAGGTGTGCAAGAGGTGGTTCTTTTACACATATACATATGTCTGTTCTTCCTGGGATCCTTTTCCCATGTACGTTATGACAGAATGTTGAGTAGTCTTCTCTTGGTACTCCGTAGGTCTTTGGTGATTCTATACGTCTACTGTGTTTGTATATGTCTGTTAACCCCAATATCGTAATGAATTCAATCCTCACACCTTTCCTTTGGTGAACCATAAGTTTGTTTAATGAATCTGTGATTGCCCTTCTCCGTGGAAATATCTGCCCTGGTATCAATTTATAGGTAACACCTATAAGTGATATGATATGATATGTGTCTTTCACTTTCTGACTTACTCCAAGTCACGTGATTACCTCGAGACTCATCTACGGTGCTGCAAATGGCATTGTGTCCTTTTTTTCCTTGGCGAATATTCTGTCTTAGCGAGGTCCATTTTCTGCAATGTGATTCCCCGAGGGCTGAGGATTAGCTGACCTGGGCAGCCTGACCCTGCCGGCAAGCCCTCCCCAGGTGTGCCTGGGTTGAGGTCAATATAAACAGCACTCCAGGCAGCAATAGCCCCTGCAGCTGTGCCTGACTCCATATTCTCTGCCCCGTCAGCAGTCTCGGGGCTGTGCTGGTGGGAGGGTGTGAGGGTCCACGGCTTTGTGGGGGGCCCGGTGTGAGTGGGGCTCTGCTGGACTTTCAGCAGGAGTTGCCAGGCTGCCACCTGTAAAGAAGAGGATGTGTCACCCATAACTTCCACTGGAATATCTCTCCGGGCTGAGGTGAGGAAGGAAAAAAAGGAGTGGGGGCCGGGACAGGAGGGGTATCTCAGGCAGGGCAATGGAAAGCTTCCAGAAGAGTGCCCGTGGCCAGGACCATCCTGGCTGAACTGCGGGCACCAAGTTGGCCTGCGTGCTGTCACTGGTGTGGCTCCACGGCCCTTCCTCTAGGCTTTCAAGCCCTTGTACATATTCAGGTGTTTCACCTGGGAAGGGTGGGAAGAGTTCAGCAGCAGCTGGCCTGGGGCTCAGCTCACGTTTACTCACAGAGGCCTCGGCACGGTCCCCCAGCTTTGCAATAAGGACGCTCCTTGCGTGGGCGGGTGGGGCTGCTGGCTGTATGGGAGATGATTCCCCACCTCTGACCAATTTCAGAATTGTTTACCACTGGAGCAAGTGCCTTGGTAGTGTTTTCCTCTGTATAAATGTTAGGTTCAGTTTTTTTTTTCTTTTTTGGTTCAAGTTAGATTTTATTCCTCTTTTATGTATTTATGGATATAAGCATGGAAATAATTCATTCTTATAAATACATCAGTGTGAATGGAAGAAATTTTTTTCTGTTTTATTTTTACATTTTATTTTTAAAAATTTTGAAATTTAATTTAATTTATTTTTTTATACAGTAGGTTAATATTAGTTATCTATTTTATGCATATACATGTATACAGGTCAATCCCAATCTCCCAACTCATCCCACCTCCACCACCCCATGGCTTCCCCCACTTTGTGTCCATACGTTTGTTCTCTACCTCTGTGTCTCTCTTTCTGCCCTGCAAACCAGTTCATTTGTACCATTTTTCTAGGTTCCACATATAGGCATTAATATACAATATTTGTTTTTCTCTTTCTGACTGAGTTCACTCTGTATGACAGTCTCTAGATCCATCAACTTCTCTACAAATGACCCAGTTTCATTCCTTTTTTTGGCTGAGTAATATTCCATTTTATATATGTACCACATCTTTATCCATTCGTCTGTCTGTGGGCATTTAGGTTGCTTCCATTACCTGGCTATTGTAAATAGTGCTGCAATGAACATTGTGGTGAATGTGTCTTTGTGATTTATGGTTTTCTCTGGGTATATGCCCAGAAGTGGGATTGCTGGATCCTATGGTAATTCTCTTTTTAGTTTTTTAAAAGAACCTCCATACTGTTCTCCATATTGACTGTATCAATTTACATTCCCACCAATAGCGGAAGAGGGTTCCTTTTGTCCACACCCTCCCCAGAATTTGTTGTTTGTAGATTATCTGATGATGCCGATTCTCACAGGTGTGAGGTCTTACCTCATTGTAGTTTTGATTTACATTTCTCTAATAATTAGTGATGTTGAGCAGCTTTTCATGTGCGTCTTGGCCATCTCTGTGTCTTCTTTGAAGAAACGTCTCTTTAGATCTTCTGCCCATTTTTGTATTGGGTTGTTTGTTTTATTAATATTAAGCTGCATGAGCTGTTTATATATATTGGAGATTAAACCTTTGTCCATTGATTCGTTTGTGAACGTTTTCGCCCATTCTGAGGGATGCCTTTCTCCATTCCCGTTTTTTTAACAAAGAAAGAAAGCAAGCTAAAGAAGCAGAACACTAATGTGCGTGAAATATGCCTCTTGAAACTGTCGTTTTGAAATATGGACGTCTTTTGAATTTTTTGGTCTATATATGACCCCAGGATATGTTTTCAGGGCAGGTGTCATTTACAGGCCTGTAATGATTTGGAATATCCACTGACCATTAGCGCTGGGATTAAAGCTGCTGTTGTGTGAAACGGCCACAAGGTGGCAGCAGTTCTCCCTTACCAAATCTGGTTACTAGGGCAGCAGAGCCTCAATGGAAGTCGCGTTCTAGATTGGAATGTAGAACGGAATGTGCCAGGAGAAAGCCCCTCAAGTTTGTCTCACTACTTCTTGTTCGTGTTTTTAATTTAATTTTTTATTTTTTATTACAGCAAGTTTGAGTACAACGTTTAGCTAGTTGTAGGTGTGCAAGAGGTGGTTCTTTTACACATATACATATGTCTGTTCTTCCTGGGATCCTTTTCCCATGTACGTTATGACAGAATGTTGAGTAGTCTTCTCTTGGTACTCCGTAGGTCTTTGGTGATTCTATACGTCTACTGTGTTTGTATATGTCTGTTAACCCCAATATCGTAATGAATTCAATCCTCACACCTTTCCTTTGGTGAACCATAAGTTTGTTTAATGAATCTGTGATTGCCCTTCTCCGTGGAAATATCTGCCCTGGTATCAATTTATAGGTAACACCTATAAGTGATATGATATGATATGTGTCTTTCACTTTCTGACTTACTCCAAGTCACGTGATTACCTCGAGACTCATCTACGGTGCTGCAAATGGCATTGTGTCCTTTTTTTCCTTGGCGAATATTCTGTCTTAGCGAGGTCCATTTTCTGCAATGTGATTCCCCGAGGGCTGAGGATTAGCTGACCTGGGCAGCCTGACCCTGCCGGCAAGCCCTCCCCAGGTGTGCCTGGGTTGAGGTCAATATAAACAGCACTCCAGGCAGCAATAGCCCCTGCAGCTGTGCCTGACTCCATATTCTCTGCCCCGTCAGCAGTCTCGGGGCTGTGCTGGTGGGAGGGTGTGAGGGTCCACGGCTTTGTGGGGGGCCCGGTGTGAGTGGGGCTCTGCTGGACTTTTGGCAGGAGTTGCCAGGCTGCCACCTGTAAAGAAGAGTATGTGTCACCCATAACTTCCACTGGAATATCTCTCCGGGCTGAGGTGAGGAAGGAAAAAAAGGAGTGGGGGCCGGGACAGGAGGGGTATCTCAGGCAGGGCAATGGAAAGCTTCCAGAAGAGCGCCCGTGGCCAGGACCATCCTGGATGACCTGCAGGCACCAAGTTGGCCTGCGTGCTGTCGCTGGTGTTGCTCCACGGCCCTTCCTCTAGGCTTTCAAGCCCTTGTACATGTTCAGGTGTTTCACCTGGGAAGGGTGGGAAGAGTTCAGCAGCAGCTGGCCTGGGGCTCAGCTCACGTTTACTCACAGAGGCCTCGGCACGGTTCCCCAGCTTTGCAATAAGGACGCTCCTTGCGTGGGCGGGCGGGGCTGCTGGCTCTATGGGAGATGATTCCCCACCTCTGACCAATTTCAGAATTGTTTACCACTGGAGCACGTGCCATGGTAGTGTTTTCCTCTGTATAAATGTTTGGTTCAGTTTTTTTTCTTTTTTGGTTCAAGTTAGATTTTATTCCTCTTTTATGTATTTATGGATATAAGCATGGAAATAATTCATTCTTATAAATACATCAGTGTGAATGGAAGAACTTTTTTTCTGTTTTATTTTTACATTTTATTTTTAAAAATTTTGAAATTTAATTTAATTTATTTTTTTATACAGTAGGTTATTATTAGTTATCTATTTTATGCATATACATGTATACAGGTCAATCCCAATCTCCCAACTCATCCCACCACCACCACCCCATGGCTTCCCCCACTCTGTGTCCATACGTTTGTTCTCTACCTCTGTGTCTCTATTTCTGCCCTGCAAACCAGTTCATCTGTACCATTTTTCTAGGTTCCACATATAGGCATTAATATACAATATTTGTTTTTCTCTTTCTGACTTACTTCACTCTGTATGACAGTCTCTAGATCCATCAACTTCTCTACAAATGACCCAGTTTCATTCCTTTTTTTGGCTGAGTAATATTCCATTTTATATATGTACCACATCTTTATCCATTCGTCTGTCTGTGGGCCTTTAGGTTGCTTCCATTACCTGGCTATTGTAAATAGTGCTGCAATGAACATTGTGGTGAATTTGTCTTTGTGATTTATGGTTTTCTCTGGGTATATGCCCAGAAGTGGGATTGCTGGATCCTATGGTAATTCTCTTTTTAGTTTTTGAAAGGAACCTCCATACTGTTCTCCATACTGACTGTATCAATTTACATTCCCTCCAATAGCGGAAGAGGGTTCCTTTTGTCCACACCCTCCCCAGAATTTGTTGTTTGTAGATTATCTGATGATGCCGATTCTCACAGGTGTGAGGTCTTACCTCATTGTAGTTTTGATTTGCATTTCTCTAATAATTAGTGATGTTGAGCAGCTTTTCATGTGCGTCTTGGCCATCTCTGTGTCTTCTTTGAAGAAACGTCTCTTTAGATCTTCTGCCCATTTTTGTATTCGGTTGTTTGTTTTATTAATATTAAGCTGCATGAGCTGTTTATATATATTGGCGATTAAACCTTTGTCCATTGATTCGTTTGTGAACGTTTTCGCCCATTCTGAGGGTTGCCTTTTTCCATTCCCGTTTTTTTAACAAAGAAAGAAAGCAAGCAAAAGAAGCAGAACACTAATGTGCGTGAAATATGCCTCTTGAAACTGTCGTTTTGAAATATGGACGTCTTTTGAATTTTTTGGTTGATATATGACCCCAGGATATGTTTTCAGGGCAGGTGTCATTTACAGGCCTGTAATGATTTGGAATATCCACTGACCATTAGCGCTGGGATTAAAGCTGCTGTTGTGTGAAACGGCCACAAGGTGGCAGCAGTTCTCCCTTACCAAATCTGGTTACTAGGGCAGCAGAGCCTCAATGGAAGTCGCGTTCTAGATTGGAATGTAGAACGGAATGTGCCAGGAGAAAGCCCCTCAAGTTTGTCTCACTACTTCTTGTTCGTGTTTTTAATTTAATTTTTTATTTTTTATTACAGCAAGTTTGAGTACAACGTTTAGCTAGTTGTAGGTGTGCAAGAGGTGGTTCTTTTACACATATACATATGTCTGTTCTTCCTGGGATCCTTTTCCCATGTACGTTATGACAGAATGTTGAGTAGTCTTCTCTTGGTACTCCGTAGGTCTTTGGTGATTCTATACGTCTACTGTGTTTGTATATGTCTGTTAACCCCAATATCGTAATGAATTCAATCCTCACACCTTTCCTTTGGTGAACCATAAGTTTGTTTAATGAATCTGTGATTGCCCTTCTCCGTGGAAATATCTGCCCTGGTATCAATTTATAGGTAACACCTATAAGTGATATGATATGATATGTGTCTTTCACTTTCTGACTTACTCCAAGTCACGTGATTACCTCGAGACTCATCTACGGTGCTGCAAATGGCATTGTGTCCTTTTTTTCCTTGGCGAATATTCTGTCTTAGCGAGGTCCATTTTCTGCAATGTGATTCCCCGAGGGCTGAGGATTAGCTGACCTGGGCAGCCTGACCCTGCCGGCAAGCCCTCCCCAGGTGTGCCTGGGTTGAGGTCAATATAAACAGCACTCCAGGCAGCAATAGCCCCTGCAGCTGTGCCTGACTCCATATTCTCTGCCCCGTCAGCAGTCTCGGGGCTGTGCTGGTGGGAGGGTGTGAGGGTCCACGGCTTTGTGGGGGGCCCGGTGTGAGTGGGGCTCTGCTGGACTTTCAGCAGGAGTTGCCAGGCTGCCACCTGTAAAGAAGAGGATGTGTCACCCATAACTTCCACTGGAATATCTCTCCGGGCTGAGGTGAGGAAGGAAAAAAAGTAGTGGGGTCCGGGACAGGAGGGGTATCTCCGGCAGGGCAATGGAAAGCTTCCAGAAGAGCACCCGTGGACAGGAGCATCCTGGCTGACCTTCAGGCACCAAGTTGGCCTGCGTGCTGTCGCTGGTGTGGCTCCACGGCCCTTCCTCTAGGCTTTCAAGCCCTTGTACATATTCAGGTGTTTCACCTGGGAAGGGTGGGAAGAGTTCAGCAGCAGCTGGCCTGGGGCTCAGCTCACGTTTCCTCACAGAGGCCTCGGCACGGTACCCCAGCTTTGCAATAAGGACGCTCCTTGCGTGGGCGGGCGGGGCTGCTGGCTGTATGGGAGATGATTCCCCACCTCTGACCAATTTCAGAATTGTTTACCACTGGAGCAAGTGCCTTGGTAGTGTTTTCCTCTGTATAAATGTTAGGTTCAGTTTTTTTTTTTTCTTTTTTGGTTCAAGTTAGATTTTATTCCTCTTTTATGTATTTATGGATATAAGCATGGAAATAATTCATTCTTATAAATACATCAGAGTGAATGGAAGAACTTTTTTTCTGTTTTATTTTTCATTTTATTTTTTAAAATTTTGAAATTTAATTTAATTTTTTATACAGTAGGTTATTATTAGTTATCTATTTTATGCATATACATGTATACAGGTCAATCCCAATCTCCCAACTCATCCCACCACCACCACCCCATGGCTTCCCCCACTTTGTGTCCATACGTTTGTTCTCTACCTCTGTGTCTCTCTTTCTGCCCTGCAAACCAGTTCATCTGTACCATTTTTCTAGGTTCCACATATAGGCATTAATATACAGTATTTGTTTTACTCTTTCTGACTTACTTCACTCTGTATGACAGTCTCTAGATCCATCAACTTCTCTACAAATGACCCAGTTTCATTCCTTTTTTTGGCTGAGTAATATTCCATTTTATATATGTACCACATCTTTATCCATTCGTCTGTCTGTGGGCATTTAGGTTGCTTCCATTACCTGGCTATTGTAAATAGTGCTGCAATGAACATTGTGGTGAATGTGTCTTTGTGATTTATGGTTTTCTCTGGGTATATGCCCAGAAGTGGGATTGCTGGATCCTATGGTAATTCTCTTTTTAGTTTTTGAAAGGAACCTCCATACTGTTCTCCATAGTGACTGTATCAATTTACATTCCCACCAATAGCGGAAGAGGGTTCCTTTTGTCCACACCCTCCCCAGAATTTGTTGTTTGTAGATTATCTGATGATGCCGATTCTCACAGGTGTGAGGTCTTACCTCATTGTAGTTTTGATTTGCATTTCTCTAATAATTAGTGATGTTGAGCAGCTTTTCATGTGCGTCTTGGCCATCTCTGTGTCTTCTTTGAAGAAACGTCTCTTTAGATCTTCTGCCCATTTTTGTATTGGGTTGTTTGTTTTATTAATATTAAGCTGCATGAGCTGTTTATATATATTGGAGATTAAACCTTTGTCCATTGATTCGTTTGTGAACGTTTTCGCCCATTCTGAGGGTTGCCTTTTTCCATTCCCGTTTTTTTAACAAAGAAAGAAAGCAAGCAAAAGAAGCAGAACACTAATGTGCGTGAAATATGCCTCTTGAAACTGTCGTTTTGAAATATGGACGTCTTTTGAATTTTTTGGTCGATATATTACCCCAGGATTTGTTTTCAGGGCAGGTGTCATTTACAGGCCTGTAATGATTTGGAATATCCACTGACCATTAGCGCTGGGATTAAAGCTGCTGTTGTGTGAAACGGCCACAATGTGGCAGCAGTTCTCCCTTACCAAATCTGGTTACTAGGGCAGCAGAGCCTCAATGGAAGTCGCGTTCTAGATTGGAATGTAGAACGGAATGTGCCAGGAGAAAGCCCCTCAAGTTTGTCTCACTACTTCTTGTTCGTGTTTTTAATTTAATTTTTTATTTTTTATTACAGCAAGTTTGAGTACAACGTTTAGCTTGTTGTAGGTGTGCAAGAGGTGGTTCTTTTACACATATACATATGTCTGTTCTTCCTGGGATCCTTTTCCCATGTACGTTATGACAGAATGTTGAGTAGTCTTCTCTTGGTACTCCGTAGGTCTTTGGTGATTCTATACGTCTACTGTGTTTGTATATGTCTGTTAACCCCAATATCGTAATGAATTCAATCCTCACACCTTTCCTTTGGTGAACCATAAGTTTGTTTAATGAATCTGTGATTGCCCTTCTCCGTGGAAATATCTGCCCTGGTATCAATTTATAGGTAACACCTATAAGTGATATGATATGATATGTGTCTTTCACTTTCTGACTTACTCCAAGTCACGTGATTACCTCGAGACTCATCTACGGTGCTGCAAATGGCATTGTGCCCTTTTTTTCCTTGGCGAATATTCTGTCTTAGCGAGGTCCATTTTCTGCAATGTGATTCCCCGAGGGCTGAGGATTAGCTGACCTGGGCAGCCTGACCCTGCCGGCAAGCCCTCCCCAGGTGTGCCTGGGTTGAGGTCAATATAAACAGCACTCCAGGCAGCAATAGCCCCTGCAGCTGTGCCTGACTCCATATTCTCTGCCCCGTCAGCAGTCTCGGGGCTGTGCTGGTGGGAGGGTGTGAGGGTCCACGGCTTTGTGGGGGGCCCGGTGTGAGTGGGGCTCTGCTGGACTTTCAGCAGGAGTTGCCAGGCTGCCACCTGTAAAGAAGAGGATGTGTCACCCATAACTTCCACTGGAATATCTCTCCGGGCTGAGGTGAGGAAGGAAAAAAAGGAGTGGGGGCCGGGACAGGAGGGGTATCTCAGGCAGGGCAATGGAAAGCTTCCAGAAGAGTGCCCGTGGCCAGGACCATCCTGGCTGAACTGCGGGCACCAAGTTGGCCTGCGTGCTGTCACTGGTGTGGCTCCACGGCCCTTCCTCTAGGCTTTCAAGCCCTTGTACATATTCAGGTGTTTCACCTGGGAAGGGTGGGAAGAGTTCAGCAGCAGCTGGCCTGGGGCTCAGCTCACGTTTACTCACAGAGGCCTCGGCACGGTCCCCCAGCTTTGCAATAAGGACGCTCCTTGCGTGGGCGGGCGGGGCTGCTGGCTGTATGGGAGATGATTCCCCACCTCTGACCAATTTCAGAATTGTTTACCACTGGAGCAAGTGCCTTGGTAGTGTTTTCCTCTGTATAAATGTTAGGTTCAGTTTTTTTTTTCTTTTTTGGTTCAAGTTAGATTTTATTCCTCTTTTATGTATTTATGGATATAAGCATGGAAATAATTCATTCTTATAAATACATCAGTGTGAATGGAAGAAATTTTTTTCTGTTTTATTTTTACATTTTATTTTTAAAAATTTTGAAATTTAATTTAATTTATTTTTTTATACAGTAGGTTAATATTAGTTATCTATTTTATGCATATACATGTATACAGGTCAATCCCAATCTCCCAACTCATCCCACCTCCACCACCCCATGGCTTCCCCCACTTTGTGTCCATACGTTGGTTCTCTACCTCTGTGTCTCTCTTTCTGCCCTGCAAACCAGTTCATTTGTACCATTTTTCTAGGTTCCACATATAGGCATTAATATACAATATTTGTTTTTCTCTTTCTGACTGAGTTCACTCTGTATGACAGTCTCTAGATCCATCAACTTCTCTACAAATGACCCAGTTTCATTCCTTTTTTTGGCTGAGTAATATTCCATTTTATATATGTACCACATCTTTATCCATTCGTCTGTCTGTGGGCCTTTAGGTTGCTTCCATTACCTGGCTATTGTAAATAGTGCTGCAATGAACATTGTGGTGAATGTGTCTTTGTGATTTATGGTTTTCTCTGGGTATATGCCCAGAAGTGGGATTGCTGGATCCTATGGTAATTCTCTTTTTAGTTTTTGAAAGGAACCTCCATACTGTTCTCCATACTGACTGTATCAATTTACATTCCCTCCAATAGCGGAAGAGGGTTCCTTTTGTCCACACCCTCCCCAGAATTTGTTGTTTGTAGATTATCTGATGATGCCGATTCTCACAGGTGTGAGGTCTTACCTCATTGTAGTTTTGATTTGCATTTCTCTAATAATTAGTGATGTTGAGCAGCTTTTCATGTGCGTCTTGGCCATCTCTGTGTCTTCTTTGAAGAAACGTCTCTTTAGATCTTCTGCCCATTTTTGTATTCGGTTGTTTGTTTTATTAAT
The DNA here is from genome assembly GCF_964165515.1 of Mesoplodon bidens. Classification (NCBI taxonomy): domain Eukaryota; kingdom Metazoa; phylum Chordata; class Mammalia; order Artiodactyla; family Ziphiidae; genus Mesoplodon; species Mesoplodon bidens. Next base: position 4,103 of record NW_027671587.1, on the reverse strand, counting down.
ATTAAGCTGCATGAGCTGTTTATATATATTGGCGATTAAACCTTTGTCCATTGATTCGTTTGTGAACGTTTTCGCCCATTCTGAGGGTTGCCTTTTTCCATTCCCGTTTTTTTAACAAAGAAAGAAAGCAAGCAAAAGAAGCAGAACACTAATGTGCGTGAAATATGCCTCTTGAAACTGTCGTTTTGAAATATGGACGTCTTTTGAATTTTTTGGTTGATATATGACCCCAGGATATGTTTTCAGGGCAGGTGTCATTTACAGGCCTGTAATGATTTGGAATATCCACTGACCATTAGCGCTGGGATTAAAGCTGCTGTTGTGTGAAACGGCCACAAGGTGGCAGCAGTTCTCCCTTACCAAATCTGGTTACTAGGGCAGCAGAGCCTCAATGGAAGTCGCGTTCTAGATTGGAATGTAGAACGGAATGTGCCAGGAGAAAGCCCCTCAAGTTTGTCTCACTACTTCTTGTTCGTGTTTTTAATTTAATTTTTTATTTTTTATTACAGCAAGTTTGAGTACAACGTTTAGCTTGTTGTAGGTGTGCAAGAGGTGGTTCTTTTACACATATACATATGTCTGTTCTTCCTGGGATCCTTTTCCCATGTACGTTATGACAGAATGTTGAGTAGTCTTCTCTTGGTACTCCGTAGGTCTTTGGTGATTCTATACGTCTACTGTGTTTGTATATGTCTGTTAACCCCAATATCGTAATGAATTCAATCCTCACACCTTTCCTTTGGTGAACCATAAGTTTGTTTAATGAATCTGTGATTGCCCTTCTCCGTGGAAATATCTGCCCTGGTATCAATTTATAGGTAACACCTATAAGTGATATGATATGATATGTGTCTTTCACTTTCTGACTTACTCCAAGTCACGTGATTACCTCGAGACTCATCTACGGTGCTGCAAATGGCATTGTGTCCTTTTTTTCCTTGGCGAATATTCTGTCTTAGCGAGGTCCATTTTCTGCAATGTGATTCCCCGAGGGCTGAGGATTAGCTGACCTGGGCAGCCTGACCCTGCCGGCAAGCCCTCCCCAGGTGTGCCTGGGTTGAGGTCAATATAAACAGCACTCCAGGCAGCAATAGCCCCTGCAGCTGTGCCTGACTGAATATTATCTGCCCCATCAGCAGTCTCGGGGCTGTGCTGGTGGGAGGGTGTGTGGGTCCACGGCTTTGTGGGAGGCCCGGTGTGAGTGGGGCTTTGCTGGACTTTCGGCAGGAGTTGCCAGGCTGCCACCTGTAAAGAAGAGGATGTGTCACCCATAACTTCCACTGGAATATCTCTCCGGGCTGAGGTGAGGAAGGAAAAAAAGTAGTGGGGTCCGGGACAGGAGGGGTATCTCCGGCAGGGCAATGGAAAGCTTCCAGAAGAGCACCCGTGGACAGGACCATCCTGGCTGACCTTCAGGCACCAAGTTGGCCTGCGTGCTGTCGCTGGTGTGGCTCCACGGCCCTTCCTCTAGGCTTTCAAGCCCTTGTACATATTCAGGTGTTTCACCTGGGAAGGGTGGGAAGAGTTCAGCAGCAGCTGGCCTGGGGCTCAGCTCACGTTTCCTCACAGAGGCCTCGGCACGGTCCCCCAGGTTTGCAATAAGGACGCTCCTTGCGTGGGCGGGCGGGGCTGCTGGCTGTATGGGAGATGATTCCCCACCTCTGACAAATTTCAGAATTGTTTACCACTGGAGCAAGTGCCTTGGTAGTGTTTTCCTCTGTATAAATGTTAGGTTCAGTTTTTTTTTTTCTTTTTTGGTTCAAGTTAGATTTTATTCCTCTTTTATGTATTTATGGATATAAGCATGGAAATAATTCATTCTTATAAATACATCAGAGTGAATGGAAGAACTTTTTTTCTGTTTTATTTTTCATTTTATTTTTTAAAATTTTGAAATTTAATTTAATTTTTTATACAGTAGGTTATTATTAGTTATCTATTTTATGCATATACATGTATACAGGTCAATCCCAATCTCCCAACTCATCCCACCACCACCACCCCATGGCTTCCCCCACTTTGTGTCCATACGTTTGTTCTCTACCTCTGTGTCTCTCTTTCTGCCCTGCAAACCAGTTCATCTGTACCATTTTTCTAGGTTCCACATATAGGCATTAATATACAATATTTGTTTTTCTCTTTCTGACTTACTTCACTCTGTATGACAGTCTCTAGATCCATCAACTTCTCTACAAATGACCCAGTTTCATTCCTTTTTTTGGCTGAGTAATATTCCATTTTATATATGTACCACATCTTTATCCATTCGTCTGTCTGTGGGCATTTAGGTTGCTTCCATTACCTGGCTATTGTAAATAGTGCTGCAATGAACATTGTGGTGAATGTGTCTTTGTGATTTATGGTTTTCTCTGGGTATATGCCCAGAAGTGGGATTGCTGGATCCTATGGTAATTCTCTTTTTAGTTTTTGAAAGGAACCTCCATACTGTTCTCCATAGTGACTGTATCAATTTACATTCCCACCAATAGCGGAAGAGGGTTCCTTTTGTCCACACCCTCCCCAGAATTTGTTGTTTGTAGATTATCTGATGATGCCGATTCTCACAGGTGTGAGGTCTTACCTCATTGTAGTTTTGATTTGCATTTCTCTAATAATTAGTGATGTTGAGCAGCTTTTCATGTGCGTCTTGGCCATCTCTGTGTCTTCTTTGAAGAAACGTCTCTTTAGATCTTCTGCCCATTTTTGTATTGGGTTGTTTGTTTTATTAATATTAAGCTGCATGAGCTGTTTATATATATTGGAGATTAAACCTTTGTCCATTGATTCGTTTGTGAACGTTTCGCCCATTCTGAGGGTTGCCTTTTTCCATTCCCGTTTTTTTAACAAAGAAAGAAAGCAAGCAAAAGAAGCAGAACACTAATGTGCGTGAAATATGCCTCTTGAAACTGTCGGTTTGAAATATGGACGTCTTTTGAATTTTTTGGTCGATATATTACCCCAGGATTTGTTTTCAGGGCAGGTGTCATTTACAGGCCTGTAATGATTTGGAATATCCACTGACCATTAGCGCTGGGATTAAAGCTGCTGTTGTGTGAAACGGCCACAATGTGGCAGCAGTTCTCCCTTACCAAATCTGGTTACTAGGGCAGCAGAGCCTCAATGGAAGTCGCGTTCTAGATTGGAATGTAGAACGGAATGTGCCAGGAGAAAGCCCCTCAAGTTTGTCTCACTACTTCTTGTTCGTGTTTTTAATTTAATTTTTTATTTTTTATTACAGCAAGTTTGAGTACAACGTTTAGCTTGTTGTAGGTGTGCAAGAGGTGGTTCTTTTACACATATACATATGTCTGTTCTTCCTGGGATCCTTTTCCCATGTACGTTATGACAGAATGTTGAGTAGTCTTCTCTTGGTACTCCGTAGGTCTTTGGTGATTCTATACGTCTACTGTGTTTGTATATGTCTGTTAACCCCAATATCGTAATGAATTCAATCCTCACACCTTTCCTTTGGTGAACCATAAGTTTGTTTAATGAATCTGTGATTGCCCTTCTCCGTGGAAATATCTGCCCTGGTATCAATTTATAGGTAACACCTATAAGTGATATGATATGATATGTGTCTTTCACTTTCTGACTTACTCCAAGTCACGTGATTACCTCGAGACTCATCTACGGTGCTGCAAATGGCATTGTGTCCTTTTTTTCCTTGGCGAATATTCTGTCTTAGCGAGGTCCATTTTCTGCAATGTGATTCCCCGAGGGCTGAGGATTAGCTGACCTGGGCAGCCTGACCCTGCCGGCAAGCCCTCCCCAGGTGTCCCTGGGTTGAGGTCAATATAAACAGCACTCCAGGCAGCAAGAGCCCATGCAGCTGTGCCTGACTCCATATTCTCTGCCCCGTCAGCAGTCTCGGGGCTGTGCTGGTGGGAGGGTGTGAGGGTCCACGGCTTTGTGGGGGGCCCGGTGTGAGTGGGGCTCTGCTGGACTTTCGGCAGGAGTTGCCAGGCTGCCACCTGTAAAGAAGAGGATGTGTCACCCATAACTTCCACTGGAATATCTCTCCGGGCTGACGTGAGGAAGGAAAAAAAGGAGTGGGGGCCGGGACAGGAGGGGTATCACAGGCAGGGCAATGGAAATCTTCC